>NC_064290.1:55017992-55019410 GCF_019186545.1 Solanum stenotomum
TTTAGTCTACCCATAAGGGAAAACTCCTTATTCATAACTTACTAGGTGCATGACTATACCAACATAGTTTGCCAAAACACCATCTCCCTTACTTAGATAACTAAACCTCTACATAATTTCCTCTAACTTTGGGATCTTTCACTACTTCTGCTCATGATCTCGTAACTCACGCTACCTCTTCGGGTGAAAATACTACGCAAGCTCTAAACATGTTTCCTCATAATGACCTCAGCTGAAACAAGACTTAAGGAAAAGAGTGCAACTCGTTTTTAGCACAAATGCACGATTCACATGATTATAGGTGCATTCCTCTGAAACTAAACACTTAACTTACACTTGGGCTTCTCTCAAGCCCCTCTGGAGTCTCATGACTTTCTCAAGACTCTTGCTAAGAACAATTCATCCATAAGGATCTTTACACTTCACTGTTCAACCACCTCTAGTATGGGGAGTAGTCGAATGGATATGCGAACACACGAGTTAGAATAAGTCTCTATGACATAGCTCTATTGCACGATTAAGAGTATGAAAGAAGGGAAATTTTTCTTAAATATTTGTAGTCCCTCGTTTATAGAAATAGGGCCCTCACAACCATATATAAGATCATACTTGACACGGCTTCATAGACACCCTAGGACACTTAAACTCTTTGCTCTGATACCAAATTTGTGACGACCCGAGCCTACACCCTGGACGTGGTTGGCACTCGAGAACCATTGCTAGTCCTCAAGCAAACCCTCATCCTAGCTAACTACAAGCGGAATACTAACTTAAGCATACAAAGCTTAAAAACTGAATAAAAATTCATGAAACTTAAATACAAAACTTTAACTCAAAAGAAAACTATGAATAGTAAAATAAATAATTTCACTCGCCCAAAAGAGGCAACTTAAGTCTTTAAAACATTTAATAAAATAAATGAACAGACTTCTGAAACTCTACTGTCTATCTATGAAGCCTCTAAATGACAAAGATGAAAGTCGGGACAAGACCCACGACTTCCTAACAATTGATATAACTGAA
Source organism: Solanum stenotomum (assembly GCF_019186545.1). NCBI lineage: Eukaryota > Viridiplantae > Streptophyta > Magnoliopsida > Solanales > Solanaceae > Solanum > Solanum stenotomum. The sequence goes on from NC_064290.1 coordinate 55,019,016, forward strand.
AGCTAAATGAAATCCTCTGAAAGCAAGGAGGCTCACCATTGCTAACTTGAACGGCATGTGGTATCAACAAAGCTCCTGTTGATTACCCTGAATACCTGCATCTGCATCATGAAAGGATGCAGGCCAAATGGCTCAGTACGTGGAATGTATGAGCATGTAATGGGAATTCAAAAGCATAACATAAACTTGAACTTGATAAAAAGGAAACATACTTACCTCTTTTCAACTTTACTCAACTCAAAGAATACTCAAGGATACTCAAAAATAAAAACAAACTTACTCAACTCAGAAGTACTCAAAGATAAGATACTCAACTCAGTAATAAGGTTCTCAACTAAGTGAAACTCAACAATAAGGTACTTGACAAAATGAAACACAGATCAACTCAAAATACT
>NC_064290.1:55019510-55020195 GCF_019186545.1 Solanum stenotomum
GGCAAAGTATAGGACAGTTCTGGCAGCGTAGGCAAGACGTTGCATCACCACTTAGGCTCATAGTGGTGGTTGTTGGTTAGAGAAACTCCCACAGTAATAATTGTATGGTTCCTCAAGGGGTTCTGCTTAGTATGAATGGGGGTATGAGACTTCATTCATACATTGCACAAGTAGACTTTGAGAGGGAGCATGATATGTCTTTTTATGATATGAGAAAGTTGAGTTTGCTATCGCACTTTCTTTAACGAACTAAGTTGTTTTTACTGTTTTATAAAGTTTTCTATATATTGCATCTCTTATTGTTGCTTTATATTGAGTTGAGTATCCAGAGTTGAGTATCTTGAGTTGAGTTTCTCTGAATTGAGTATCTTATCCTTGAATACTTCTGAGTTGAGTAAGTTTGAGTAGTTTTGAGTATCCTTGAGTATTCCTTGAGTTGAGAAAGTTTGAGAAGAGGTAAGTATGTTTCCTTTTTATCAAGTTTCAAGCTTATGTTTATGTTTTAGAATTCCCCATACATGCTCGTACATTCCACGTACTGAGCCATTTAGCCTGCATCTTCTCATGATGCAGACACGGGTATTAAGGATCATCAACAAGAGTTTCGTTGATACATCCGAGAGTTCGAGTTAGCTATGGTGAACCTACTTGTTTTCAGAGGATTTCATTTTTTTTTCAGTTTAGT
>NC_064290.1:55020295-55021006 GCF_019186545.1 Solanum stenotomum
AACGAAGCTCCTGTTGATTACCCTGAATTCATGCATCTGCATCATGAAAGGATGCATTCCAAAAGGCTCAGTACGTGGAATGTATGAACATGTAAGGGGAATTCAAAAGCATAACATAAGCTTGAACTTGATAAAAAGGAAACATACTTACCTCTTTTCAACTTACTCAACTCAAAGAATACTCAAGGATACTCAAAACTACTCAAAATTACTCAACTCAAAACTACTCAAAGATAAGATACTCAACTCAGTAATAAGGCTCTCAACTCAGTGAAACTCAACAATAAGGTACTCGACACAATGAAACACAGATCAACTCAAAATACTCAACTCAAGATACTCAACTCTAGATACTTAACTCAATATAAAGCAGCAATAAGAGATGTAATACATGGAATGCTTCTAAAATAGCAGAAAGCAACTTCAATGTATTTCAGAATACAATATACTCAATTTGTATATATAAAAATACAATATAACTTTGTGGGAGTTTCTCTAACCGACAACCACAACTATGACCCTAAGTGATGATACGACGTCTTGTCTAGCCGACAACCACAACTATGAGCCTAAGTGATGATCCAACGTTTTGTCCACGCTGCCAGAACTGTCATATACTTTGTCGTCATATAGGACGTCTTAACTAAGTGGATCCACTAGTCTATGCTAAAAGCATCTTACGTAGTCATCTAAAAAGTATGATCCTTTACT
>NC_064290.1:55021106-55022251 GCF_019186545.1 Solanum stenotomum
GAGGTTTTACTATGAGAAATAGTTAATGGCATCCCTTAGTTGGTTCTGAAGGATTAAGTTAGTAGGAGTCCATGGAGTTGTTAGAGTACTAAGCTTGAATGTGGTGGTAAGGAGTAATAGTCTTGAGATGAGATTCCCTATAGAGAGGTGTAGAACCTGAACCTAAGGATTTGGGTTAAGCGAGAATATAGTAAGAGTATACCATTAGACTCAGACCTTTAGTAAGAGTAACCCATTCCATATCGAGTCTAGTCGTCATTCGATTACGAATGATCCCAAGGGGGAAATATTGTAATACCCCAGAATTTTTTTGAACTAAGACTCGAACTGTTCTTCGTAGTGAGTGAGATTTTTGCAAGGAATTTAAAATTTCTTGAGTGTTAAGGTCACTAGATGTATCACCTTAAGTTCCAAGAAGAACCAAAGAGAAAAGTATTCTACGCTCTCTCTCTTATATTCGAAATAACCTCCTATTTTTGGAAAAGTCATTTCTAAGTTTTTCTTAAGTTTTGGGTCAACTTCAAATGACCATAACTTTTAGTACAAGATGAGTTAGGAGACCTATAAATATTAAATTAAAGCCCTTCGAGTCTTCTTTCCAACACCACCAATTTTGCTAAATTCCGAGCTCTGAGTAAAAAGTTATGACTGATTTACTAATGACTCACAAACCGGCAGCAGCTCCACGATGGCTCCGCGTTACGGAGCCAATACGGACCTCACTGCCTGGTGAAAAATCATTCCAACTCCCATATCGTTTTATTTATTTCTTTAGGGGTATTTTAGTCCTAAAACCCCTTAGGAGGTCATCTAAATTACCCTAAATGTATAGAAAATCAGTTTTCACTAGGGGTGTGCTTTATTTGGAATAAATCGAAAAATCAAACCAAATTCTAATTTGGATTGGGTTTTTGGATTTTTGGTTTGGTTTTGGATTTATAATTTACTTTGTTTGGTTTTTTGGTTTGGTTTCGGATTTAGAAAAATGAAAATCGAAAAACCAAAAAAACTGAATTTTATATATATATATATATATATATATATATGTTTAGAATTAAGTTGGAGTCAACCACTTTTGTCCCTTTTTAGTTATTTTCATTATAATTTAGTTTATTTATTTTATGTTTGGACATGTATAATTGATA
>NC_064290.1:55022351-55022858 GCF_019186545.1 Solanum stenotomum
TTATTTCATTATATTTTCATTATCAGGTAATGTAATTCACGTGTTCTTAAACTTACGTATATGAATTTAATTGTACGTACCGTTGAAAGAGTAAACATATGGATCCGGTCGTTTGGTTGGGAACAAGTTATCTCAGGTTTACTTATTTTGGGATTAATTATCCTAGGATAACTTATCCCACCATGTATATGGGATAACTTATCCCATCACTATGGTATAAATGGTGGGATAAGTTATTCCAAACATGACAACCAAACAAGACACCAAAATTTTATTCCGAGACTATTTTTTTATCCCAAGACTATTTATTCTTATCCCTCACTCCAAACGACTCAATTTTCTATCATATATTTTTATTACAAAATTCATGCATCAACTATCCATTGTCTTCTGTGTCTTCCTAAATTATCACTCTCTTTGTATTAAAACACACTCCATGTTGAGTTGATGAAATATTTGTTGCCACTCAATAATAAGTGTGTGCAAGGTGTGTTTTAATACAAAGAA
>NC_064290.1:55022958-55023370 GCF_019186545.1 Solanum stenotomum
ATTGTGGGCAATGAAAATATTGCTTTGGGTCTCTTTGTAATATGATTATTACGGGTGGTGAGATTAAGAGTTTAATCTCCTTATGTGTATTTGGAGTCTGTATTCACTTGTTGCTTGAAAATAGTGAAAGCTGTTGAAAACCATGTGTGACAGGTCGTGATTTTTCTCCCTTGATCAAGGAGGTTTCCAAGTAAAACTCCTTGTTGTTCTTATTTCACAGTTTAGTATCTTTTATTGCTTCTTGGTTCATTATCAACCCAGTGCCTTAACACGTGGTCTTTAACTTGGCATAAATTGATATTTATGTCCTCCAACTTATGAATGAGCACAAGTAGGCATTTAAAATTGCATAAAGTTGAACAAATAGACGCAGGCGTTCTACATGTAGCATAATATATTTTCTACATGACAT
>NC_064290.1:55023470-55024232 GCF_019186545.1 Solanum stenotomum
GGGTCCAATATATGTATTATGCCTTTTAATTTCAGCATGTTTAAGGCCACAAGATTAAATGACAATTTTGTACATTTGACACAACTTTAATTTAGGACCACAAGATTCAAAAGTCTTCTTTATTTTTTTAAACTCCGTGCAATCCAAACTAGATCACTCTTTTTAAAACGGAGAGAGTAATAATTTAAGTGTATTTTTAACACTTAACTTTACTAATTATGATTAGAAAGATGGATGTAGTTTTTTGTTTTAAGTTATTCCTCACATAATTGATAATTTTTCAATGTGTGATATTAGTGATTCTAAATGCTCAGTCTATTGAAAAATTATCTGAGTAGATTTTGCATAGCTCACAATCAGATGTCAAAGCAATGTAGAAAGAAATAGATTGGATGGATACTCTCAAATTTTCATCTTGGAAAAGGTTGCAAGAAGTGATGGACATATGCAAAGAATGGCTGGTAAAGCAGAAGAGGATCCAATAGGGACTAGAAATCTATGTTGCTTGAACTCTCCGAAATTGTTACCGCACCCGTATCAGCTTCTCCAAAATGCAGTATACTACATTCGGAGTATCCAACACACACTAGATTACATTTTTGAAAAGTCCGAACAACATAGCTAGAAATGCAGATGAAATTCCAATGTTATGCTTAATGTACACGACTAGAATGGGCGGATCTAGAGGATAGAGAGAGGGTTCACTCGACCCCCCTCGGCAAAAAAATACACGTTATATATAAGACATTTTTTTAGAAGTAT
>NC_064290.1:55024332-55024987 GCF_019186545.1 Solanum stenotomum
GAATAGAGTTAATCGTTATAAAGATCTACTAGTAAATCTGTGTAAACAATAGATAAGAATAAAAATAAACACACCAAAGTTAATTTGATAGTGAAGTAATTAATTAAGTATTGCCATGACCCTCCTCTAGCGAATTGTTGTAACGATCTGTTTTTGTCGTTATTAAAAATTTACTTAAAAATACCATTTTACTCCTCCCGATATTGATTCCGAGTCACTTTTGATGAGTTTTGAAATTTGTTTCGAGTTTTGAATTAAAAGTTGTGAATTATGGGAATTTGAAATGTTAAAGTTGTTAAAAAGTGATTTTAAGTGTCTTTTGGAGTTTCGGGTGTCGGAATGCCATCAATTCCATCAATTTCAGAATATGAAATTTTGCGTAAGGAATTGTCAGTTTCAGATTCGGAGTCTTTTTGAGGATTTGAGGTCCTAAGTTGGAAATTGTTGAGATTTTAGCCTTTGGGTTGACTTTGGTCAATATTCGGGGTTCGAATTCTCGGATCAAAATTTCTAAAGTTTTGTTGGATTCAGGGGATGATTTTACACCTAGAGGAGGTCTTGATTGAATTTTTGAAGGCCCTGAGCTTGCTTTTGCCTTTTTAGGTGTTATGTTCGTTTTTGGTGACATTCACGGATATCGGGTCAAGAAAACCTC
>NC_064290.1:55025087-55026113 GCF_019186545.1 Solanum stenotomum
TTAAGAGATGTAGTTACATCTTTCATGAGGTTATAAAGTCTAATTTTACCGTTTTCCTGTTCAAATCTTACTTGCAACTTGGGGTACCAGGCTGGACAGATTCACTGTTTTGGGAGCATATTTGTATTTGTACATGCTAGACTTACTTGCGATGATGATCCTGTTTTACGTAGACATTACTGAGCTAATAGAAGTTAAATAAGTTATGTAATTATATTTTTAAGGTTATATATACTCGTGTACAAGCTGAGAACCTTGATACGTTGGTCGGGCTACGGTTTGAATTCTTGATGTTTTGTCGGACTCTTTCTATGCTAAAGCCCGAGGTTTGTGTATAAACTTGTACTTGTACTCTTGTTATTTTCTTGTATATTTGAAGGGTTATCTTGATACCTTGGTTACTTTTGTCACTTGCCATTATCATGTTGGTATCCCTTAAGGCATTAAAGATGCTTGTGTAACTCGCCCACTTATACAGATTGTTTGATCACCTAGCACTCTTGTTGGGACCTTGTCCTTCTTGTGGCTGTGACTTTGTCACGCTTGGCATGCCTCTTGATTCGGATCACTTGCCATCTTGACTCTGGATTTTTAGTCCGTCTTATGAATGGAAGTTGTCCATTTTAAGTACGAACTAGAAAGCCATTTTTAATATGGTTCTTGGTTCTCTTGATTATTAGGCTTTGACCTTTCTTGATACAGGGCGTCGACCCTTCTTGATACTTGCTTGTGCTTGGTGTGACGACATGATGTATATATTGGGCGAGTCTTGTTATTGAATCTCTTGGAAATTGGTGCTATGAGCATTCTTGACACTTGGATCTTTAAGTGTAGAACTTGATGCCCTTAATGTGAACTCTAGTTTACTTGATAGGTTCTACACCGTGTAGGTAGTAGTATGGGATGCTATCTACACATGACACGAGTAGCCTTTGAAGGTGCTAAAGTGAGTTCTCTAAGTCTATATAACTAAAGTGTGAAGTCCCTTAAATGCATGAATATGTCCTAAATGACTTTAAAGAAGAA
>NC_064290.1:55027869-55029082 GCF_019186545.1 Solanum stenotomum
TCCCAAGAGTAAATGTTTTCACATTTAAGATGAGAGGAAACTGAGATTTCCAAAAGAGTTTTGAGCAAGAAAGGGAACATCGATTCCAAGAGAGCTTTTAAACTAAGTTTTGAGTAATTATATCAAACTAAAGAAAAAGTTATGTTTCTAAACATATGAGCTGAGTATTTTGGAAGTAGTATTGAGCACCGATATGGGGACGAATTTGAGTTCAAATAACTCACGTCTCCATAAACCATGTAGTCATCATGGGTAGTAAAGGATCATACTTTTTAGATGACTCCTTAAGATGCTTTTAGCATAGACTAGGGGATCCACTTAGTTAAGACGTCCTATATGACGACAAAGTATATGACAGTTCTGGCAGCGTGGGCAAGACGTTGTATCATCACTTTGGCTCATAATTATGGTTGTCGGTTAGAGAAACTCCCACTAAGTTATATTGTATTTTTATATATACAAATTGAGTATATTGTATTCTGAAATACATTGAAGTTGCTTTCTGCTATTTTAAAAGCATTCCATGTATTGCATCTCTTATTGTTGCTTTATATTGAGTAGAGAATCCAGAGTTAAGTATCTTAAGTTGAGTATTTTGAGTTGATCTGTGTTTCATTGTGTCAAGTACCTTATTGTTGAGTTTCACTTAGTTGAGAACCTTATTACTGAGTTGAGTATCTTATCTTTGAGTACTTCTGAGTTGAGTAAGTTTGTTTATTTTTGAGTATCCTTGAGTATTCTTTGAGTTGAGTAAAGTTGAAAAGAGGTAAGTATGCTTCCTTTTTATCAAGTTCATGTTTATGTTATGCTTTTGAATTCCCATTACATGCTCATGCATTTCACGTACTGAGCCATTTGGCCTGCATCCTTTCATGATGCAGATGCAGGTATTCAGGGTAATCAACAGGAGCTTTGTTGATACCACATGCAGTTCAAGTTAGCAATGGTGAGCCTCCTTGCTTTCAGAGGATTTCATTTAGCTTTCAGTTATATCAATTGTTAGGAAGTCGTGGGTCTTGTCCCGACTTCCATCTTTCTCATTTAGAGGCTTCATAGATAGACAGTAGAGTTTCAGAAGTCTGTTAATTTATTTTATTAAATGTTTTAAAGACTTAAGTTGCCTATTTTGGGCGAGTGGAATTATTTATTTTACTATTCATAGTTTTCTTTTGAGTTAAAGTTTTATATTTAAGTTTCATGAATTTTTATTCAG
>NC_064290.1:55029182-55039389 GCF_019186545.1 Solanum stenotomum
AACCTCTCATACCCCCTCAGAGACACTACTCTGATCCCGCAATTGTGAATACAACATTATAATTGCGAGAAACGCTCTAAACTTGGGTTTAAAAAAATCAAACATTGTATATGCGAACAAAGATCTTGCACTTGTGAGATTCTTCAGAAGATTGTACTTCACAATCATGAGCAACACCAAATACATTAATAGAAAAAAATTACTACATTCATCAAGCTTTGATTGAATCCTCGAGATTTGTTCAAAACTCCATGGAAACTGAAAATGTGTAGATTGACTAAAAACCACACTTAGGATATGTTGTAATCATCAAATCACCAATTCTGGATTATCTTGATGGAATATTGATTGTGGTCAATCTTAATTTTCTTAAACTCAAAATTTTCAACCAATGAAGAACCCCTTATGTTGCTAGTCCTTGCCTTGGGACAAGCTTCGAAACTATAGGCATAGGCCATCTCTGTCAAACTCACATTTTAAATCACTCCCAAACACTTTGTGATCCGTACAACCTATCCAAATAATTCCAAATTCCCTTTTTGGACCTAACAGAACTGTCAAAATTCAATTTCGAGAGCATTTACCTGGAATGTTAATTTTGGTCAAATTTACCAATTTTCAAAATTAAAAATTGTTTTCAATCTGTGTTTAAAACAAAATTACTGATTTCATGTTTAGTCTTGCCTTAGATGATTAGTTCTACTCTTTGTGTGATTGGATCCTCCGATGTAAGATTCTGGGAAAGATCGTCTCTTGTGTGGTAGTTTTCAGATGTAAGATTCTAAAAGGGACTAGCTATTTCGATGTAAAATTTGGGGAGAATGTAGGTTCTCAATGTTTATTCCGATAGGTAAGATTCCAGAATTGACTAGTTGTTCCAATGTAAGATTCTGAGAGATGCATAGTCTGGTTGTGGCTTTTTTATGTAAGATTCTAAAAAAGACTAGCCATATTTTTGATGTAAAATTTTTGAAGGAACTAGGTTCGTGAGGATATTCTGATGTCAGATTCTGGGAATGACCGACCCTTCTGATGTAAAATTCCGGAATAGGCTAGTCTTCATTGTTGCCATTCTGATGTAGGATTATAGGATGAGTTTTGCCTCCTTCGCGACTATACCAATGTCAGATTTCAATTAGTCTTTGCTTGCATTTATTGTGGATATATGTTCTTAGATGTTCTTGGTACTGTTCTTCCTAATATAAGCTCTTGTTTGTATTCGTCAGGCTTATGGGGGTCTGGTCATATTATTAATTTCCTCTATTTTGTCTTTTGTATGCACCTTCTAGGCTTATGGGGTCTAGACAAATCTAGATACTTAGATTCAATCTAAGATTATTTTAAAAATTCATAATTTTAAACAAATCATTATATTTGGTAGCTATATAATCATGTTTGACTGGTCACAAAATTTAATAAGAAATTTTTTTTAAAAAAAATTGTAATTTTAAACAAATCATTATATTTGTAGCTATAGAATCATGTCGACTCACCAGTTGCAGCAACAAGGAAGAGGGAAAAGAGTAGGGCAAGAAAAGTAGTGTACTTTGCCATAGCTCTTTTTTTTTTTTTTATTTCTTGGTGACAACACTTAAATAAACACTTAAATTTGTATGAAACTGCACAAGTGTTACACACGTCCCACATGCCATAGTACACGTAGGCTATCACATAGGACACAAATTGTCATGTAGGATGAATGTGTATATTTCTTCAATCTTATACAAATTTAAGTGTCTACTTGTGCAAACTCAAAGTTGGAAGGCATAGATGTCAGTTGAAGCAAAGTTAAATGACATATTTATGTATTATGCTAGGGGTGTACATGACCGGGTTGGTTCGAGTTTTTCTAATATCAAACCAAACCATTTGTGTCGAATTTTTAAATCTATAAACCAAACCAATTAAAATCGAGTTTTTCAACCTCGGGTTTTTTTTTCTTTCAGATTTTCAGGTTTTTTCGGTAAAGTATTCATACAAACATATAACTTACTTGTACTTCAAATATTTCTTTAGTCCTACCAAAATACAACTATCTAAGGTGTTTCNACTAAATCATGCTAAAATAAGTTTAATAAGTATTAGTAACATGACTAAATATTAAAAGAAATTAAAATTAGATTATGTATTCGAATTGTCTAAACCAATGTAAACCAAAGAACAAATATTCAATATTATTGTCATTCTTAGTGTTGAATTGATTTTCTTTTCGCATTAGTATTAATTTGATTTTGATTTAAGCTTTATTATAATTATCAACATTTGTGGACTATAATCTTTATTGAACCATTTAGGATTCTAAGTTTCGAACTTGAAATAATATATTAAAAGATAAAAACTATGAAAAAGTATAAGAAATATTTAAAAATTATATCAAAGTAAATATTTTTATGTATAAAATAAAATTTTAAAATTATATATATAATGTTGGGTTGGTTTGGTCTTGGGTTGGTTTTTTTTAGTTAAAACCAAACCAACCCAAATATAATCAGGTTTGTTTTTTTCAATACCAAACTAAGTCAAACCAACCACTAGTCGGATTTTTTTTCTCGATTTTCTCGGTTTGCGGTTTCATTCAATTTTGTACGCCCCTATATTATGCCTTTAATAAATTATAAAGAAAACACCAAAATGAATTGTTTCAACTGGGAATCAACAGTTCTACCACTGGAGCATTCATATTAGTTGATCAAATACATCCATAACTTTTATTAATGCTCTTTAATTACAATTTTAGACTTTAAAATCGATAGATGTTCGTCGATTTTTAAAAAGAAAAAAAATCAAAACACTGTCGTTGGTTTTCTTTTAAACATAAACTTTGTTTATCAATCATCAAAACTAATTTCAAGGTTATTGAGTATTCAAATGATTATGTGAGTAGACCTACTTGGAGTTATTTTTGGTAAGATACTCCCTCCGATCCCTTTAAATTGTCATGATTTTCTTTTTCAGAGTCAAACAATACGAACTTTGACTGATGTTTTATGATGTATTTTTTTTTATCATATTGACATGCAAAAAATTATAATTTGTAGTACTTTTTGTATAGTTTTTGAATATTTAAATTTTTTCTTTAAAATATCGATTCAATGTAATCTAATTTCACTATGAACTGTAACAACATCCTAAAGCCTAACTAAAATGAGCATTAGCTTACCCGATGAGGGAAAAATAATAATATTACAAACATGATCAAACTTTAACAAATTATGGGCAAATCAAATCCAATCACATTATTCCTTAAAGAAAACAATAAACAACAAGCTATATTTAAGAAAGAAAAAATACACTAAAGAAGCCAATCATAAGCTTAACAAAAAAGAGACATTAGGAGATAAAAAAGAGCACGACTCGGCTTCTTCATATATTTAGGAATTAAATAATTAAAAGTCATTGCAGACATAAATTGGTATTAAAAGGCTTATGCAAAATTATACAATTCACTCATGCTATGATGACAAGTAAATCACATCGTTGAAATAAGAGATGTAATCCATTTAAACATTCATAATAAATACTAACCATACTCGAGCTAAAAGAATAGCAAATCTTACTCAATTATTATGATAATCGACTTTGATAAACAATTGAAAGATCTATCACTGGAAGGTAGAACAGCCTAGGAACAACAGTAAATGGGTTTGGCAACATTCAAGTGAAAAAGAATTGAAACGGGGAATAGTAAAGACACAAAAATGAGTTTAAACAACTATTGCAATTTCCACATTTAGCTTAAAGTAAAAGATTAAATAACATGACATCGAACACTAGTTATTAATGTGTATCCATAACAAATACTCCTAAGAATATACTGTTGACACCCAATTTTGACCCTCCCCGATAGTAATTAATTCCCAAGCTTCTTAATTTTTTAAACGATTTAAAATAATTGGCTTTATATAATTCAAAATAGTTTCAAGGTTATGTTAAGTAATTCCAGTCTATTTTTATATTATTTGGAATGATAAATATATTTCATGTAATTTTATATATAATTAGTATATTTTATAATCATTTCAAAAAGATTTTAATTTTAGTAAGTATTTTATTAAATTAGTTTAGTTTAAATTGTAGTTATAATTTTGAATCATTGATTTAGAATTGATTTAATTATTTTATATCGTCAAGAGTAAGAAGCTCATTAATTAATTTATATTAATTCATCTTATTTAGTTATTAGCCAAATCCCCTAAACCCATTTGTGATAAACTAAAATTGAGCCCTATTTGCAAATTTCAGCCAACCCAAACCAATTTTGGCTCAATTTCCTTTATGCCAATTCAATTAGCCCAACCTTAACAGCCCACCCATTTCCTTGCCCAAATTAAATTCCAACAATACCCATCAGACATACAGTGACACATACGTACAACAACACACGCGACCCCACTTCCCAAATTCATCTTCTCCACGGCAAAAACAACGCAGTACTGTTCCAGCAGTGTTGTTCCAGCGCCATTTCCAGCCAAGAACCGTCCTTGGGGGCGTGGGATCGAGCCACGTTACTCGCCAAGGACAGGGGAATCGATCCCAACCGTCCTTCTACCCTTCCTCTTCCGGAAATGGCCAAAATTTCAGGAAAAAGTTGTCTTCCTTTAATGGTGAAAGGTTTTTTAAATTTGAATTTCGAATGGAGCCGATTCTCATCCGGTTTCCCCCCAAAATTCGAACCCTAATTTCTTCTATATATTCCTCTTTATTCATTGTGAAAGGGGGAGAGATTTGGAGTTTGTTTAAAATAATAATAATAATATTAACTATAAGAATACATATACAAAATCAGTAGCTATCGACGAGATTTTTGCTTTTTGTGGTCGCCGCTTGCAAAGCTTGCCGGAATCTCGGTGTGGTCTTGAAGTTGCTGCTCACTCTCTGCTCGTAGCTGTCCCGGTTCAGCTGCTCGAAAAAAGGTAATACCATTTTCCCTTTGTTAAATTCCTCTCCATTTCGTGTTTCCATTGTTTAAGGCTTTTGATTTCGATTATGTTGCTACTGTTCGCTCGCAGATTCCTTTGATGTCGATATCGAGTTGTCATTTTAGCACCTGAATATAGTTAATTGTTATCCATCCTGCTGATAGAATGTGTTATTGATTTAGTTTAGGCTTTGTTTTGATCAAATCTTCCATGTTTAGTCTACGATTTCTTACTGTTTGAATTCTTTGATGTCGCCTGCCTCAATTTCTTTGCATCTATAGTTATCATTTTTGTTTCGAATCATTTCTCTTCAAGTCGCCTCTGTTAGCTTTCAGAAGAGTATTTACTTTGCCCGTTTTGCTTTAACTTATTCATAGCCTTTTTCTCGTTTTATAATCTGATTCATGTCACAAGTAATTATAATTTTGCTGAGTCTGTGAGTCTTTAAATAGTGTTTCTTGCAAGCATATTCTTGCCCCTCCCCCTTAGTTTAAGATGTGGGTTGCATTTGTTTCACTTCTCATTCTTTGTCTTATTTTTATTTATTTAGATCGGTAGTTATATTGCCTTGGGAAATTATTGTTTTTCAAGTTGAATTTGGTTGTTCATCTGCTAACAAGTCTCTGTTTCTCTTAAACGTTGGAACTAGTACTAAAATTATCTTCCAATGACCCATTTATGCTTATGGAAAAGGCTTAGTTAATTGGTTATTGATTTGGACGTATGGTTTTAATAAGTATATAATACGGTGTTTATTAATTGTCAAGTGGTATTGTTATCAGTACGTTTTGCTCATTCATTGATTAAGTTTTAGTCCTAAGTTTCCTTTGTTACAAATATGCATTAATCTTTTTCTTTTTGTTGTTTCATGTGATCTCGAGTGCGTTCCTCGAGCTCCACTGCCTCCCTTTCTTTTCCATTCCAAATGGGCCATTGAGGCCTAATTGCATTTCCTCGAGCCTTATTTGAATCTGAGTCCCAATGGACTGATGTATGACGCAAGGAATGTCGATCAATAGCTTGACTACAGGGGCTGAAAATCAGAAATGTGCTCTGGAAAGCTAAAAGCAGGCTGTATACAACCGTATACACTGATATACATGGCAAAAATACCAATATACAGGTTCAAAAAATAAAATGCAGGTTGCAGGGGTCAAAATAGACTGAATATACTCGGTATACAGTCTGATATACACAAAAATGTGCCTGAATACGACCCATATATAATGATATACCTTTGTTGTATACACAGGCGTTTGAGAGCGAAAATGGGTCCAAAAATGGCCCAGCAGCAAAATTTTAACTAAATAGGCCCAAATTCATGTTTTGGGTCATTTTTAGTGTTAGGAGAGGTTCACAAGTTTGGGTCAAAGGCCCAATTAATATTTCTTCCCTCCACTCTTTACCTATTGTATTATTTGACTAACTTTACTTGATTATGATTTAATTTAATTAAATTCTCACGGATAGCCATTCCAACTTTTAACACGTCCCAATTAAAATACTTGTATGTTGCTCTATATTTTTATTAGTCATGTCATTTAAACTATTCTCCTTTAGAAAATTTCCCTTTAGTTCATTTCCCCTCAAGATGAATAAAAATGATAAAAATAGAAGTAGTAATAAAAAAAAAATTAGTTAAAATAAAGGAGTTCTTTTACTTAGTTAAGATTTCAAAATTAGTCAAAGTCGTTATGAGTTCTTTTTACTTAGTTAAAATTTTAAAAATTAGTCAAAATAATTTTTAGTCAAAATTTTGAACTTAGTCAAAATCATTTTTAGTCAAATCGCCGGCCAACCGCAAGTTAGCGGGCATTCTGAGGGCCTAACACCTTCTCGGAATGTACATTGAGCTTCGAACCCTTTTATTTTCAATTGATTTTATCTGTTTAAATCTTTTGAAAACCTTTAATTTTTTCTTGATTTTTTATTAAAAAATTAAGTGGCGACTCTGTCCTTTTGGAAACCCGATTTCTCTTAAACCATAAGTTTAATCGATTTTTCGAAAACTCAGTCATTTTCCTTTCATATATATTTTTAAATAAAACAGAAATGGCGACTTCCACTGGGGATTTAATTAAGTTCTAACCATAAGATTTGACTTGTTTGACTAATTGTATTAATTGCTAAATTTTTTATCTGATCTCAACGTGTTTAAATTGATATAACTGTCATTGCATTTCATGACATATTCTCTTGTATGTATAGTATATTAAAGGACGGTTTTGCGGAACCGCAACCGGACTTTTTTATACTCAACCCTTTTTCGGAATGATCGGCAATTTATTGGTTCGTCATGCGTCCAATGGTTGTCGTGAATTACAGCCTAAGTTGTCCACTTGGGTTCCCGGTCTCTCCAAAGCCACTATTAGTCAACTAGCGTAGAGCGAAACCAAATCCCAACTTAGTGCATTTTGAACTAAGTCGACCCAACACCCAAGGCGTGTTGTGCCCATTAGAAGCCCACCTTGTGTCCATTTGGCCCATCTTGCCAATAAAGAGACAATCATATTTATGTGTTAATTGAAGGATGCATATGTATTTTTAAAACAAATCAATTATCTAATGGGGGAGGGGGAAACTTACCTTTGTCTGTTTTTTTTTTTGTAGAATGAATCCAGTACATAAGCCTCTGAGAACCCGAATGGTGACCATACCTGACCCTTATCTCCAAGTTTGGTGGAAGTTCATAAACAACGGGGACAAGAGAAAAGTTCAAAGACACATAGGCAATCTCTCGTCATTGATGGAAATGGTGGCTTGGCCCCGTTTAATTGGAACAATGGTAAAGTTTTGGGACAGAGACAATATGGTATTTCGATTCGGGGAAGTGGAAATGACGCCGACTATTGAAGAAGTCATGGCAAGTTACGAAAGTGTTGGTATGTGCAACAAAATGAGGTTCCAACTCAATACAGATCTTCTTTTCCCAAAAACATGGGATTTTGCTGAAATTAAAGAAAAGTTGTCACTCGTCAAAGCTGATTGAATGGACAAGCTGCCCGGGCCAAACATTCTGCTTCGAAAGCTTTATTACTGATTCGGAGTGCAAGAGCCTATGAAAAGTTCAAAGAAGAGTTTGTCTCAGAAGAAAAATGGAAGGAGACACGTCCTCTTGCCTTTGCGATATGCCTACTTGGGACGATGGTGTTTCCCCAGGGACCAAACTATACTATCCATCCGAGTGTAGTGATGGTCACTCATGCTATCTTTTATGGGGTGGGCTACGGGTCAGCAACTAAGTACTACACTTTGGCACCCATGATTTTGGCCGACATTTATAGGGCTTTGGACAAGTGTCAAAACGGAGAGCGTTTCTTTCAGGGATGCAACCTGATACTTCAGTGGTGGATGATGAAGCACTTGATCAAAATACATAATCCAGAAGAACCAGATCCGTTAAGACGATCGGATCAATTTGCAGGTCATGATTGGTGAATGTACCATAATCATTGCAACAAAACTGGAGGTTTAAAATTCTGGTATCCAAGACTTCAAGGGCTAAGAAAGGAAAATGTGCAGTGGTCGATAGAAAGTCTGGTTGTGACAAAGAAAATGGTGATTTAAGCGGAAAATACCCCTTACTTGATATTTGCCGGGTTAAGAGGGACTAGACCATATGCTCCTGGTCGAGTCCTTAGACAACTGGGAGGGAAACAGGAGATTCCCCAAATTGCGAACATGAAGAAATTTGCAACCGATCATGAAAATGGACGAGTCTCTTATGCTGAAGACATACGTAGAACATGGAAGACCCGAAGGGTATTGGGTAAGCCGGTACCAAACAGATTCCGTCTAGAATGTTCTAAGGATTACAAAGAATGGTTGAAGAAGAGCCTCGCCGGAACTATTGAGCCTGGTCCAAATGTTCCCCATATTATTGCAGATGTTGAGGCTAAACATCAAATTCGACTTCATTGACTCCAGAGAAGTATGACAAGAATGAGTTGGACCATCAACGCCGACATTCGGAGGATGCCAAAGTCATAGCTCAGTTGAAGCAAGAGTTGCGAAGAACCAGACAATGCATGTCAGAACTAGATGATAGCATGGAGCAACAAATTCAGTCGGTTGAAAGGTTCAGACATCAAGAAGGGGCTCGGTTGGCAAGAGATCACCTATGGGCGAACATATATGCTATGTGGGAAGAGGTCAGCATAGCCAAGAGGAGCAGACTTGGTGAAAGATCAGGATGAGCTTGGAGTTTGTTATCATGCCCTGCGTGGGATTGCTTTATTTATACTTTGTCTTGTAATTTATTTTTTGAACTCTTTTCCCCAATTTTATGTTTGTCAAACATTTTTGAATGCTATTAATGAAATATTTTGGGGATAACGAATTGGCTTAAAAAGACATATACATCCTTCAATCCGCTAGGCCTACCCTGGGCACAAAAGGGTCACATATCTGTTTAGGACGCGATGTATGCTTGTGTACTTTAAATGTTTATGTGATACGTTGCTTTGGATAAGGACATTTTCAGCCCACTCCTTTTCAAAAAATTTCTGAAAAATTTCTCAATACCGAATACAAGTCACTACCAAACGTCCGACCAAAATTCCATGAGTCTTAAGTTTCTCAGCCAGAAATAAAATCCTACTAACAAATTCTAAAATATTACTCTATCATCTCAGAAAATGTGAGATTGCTGCTAAGATGGAAAAGGGTAAAGGTATCGACATAGAGCTAACTGAGGAGGATTTGAGGATGGAATTGCAGCGGCTCAGGCGAGAGATCAAGAAACTAGAGAAAGGAGAATAGAAGTGGAGTTTGCCACCGCGGTCGCACGAGCAGTAAATGCGGCACTAGACGCAGAGTTGGCAACTAAGATGACAAAACAGGTTGTTATAAATGAAGAGTTAGTTGTTGTGCGTAAGAAACACATGCTTTCAAAGATGCAACCATGACGCTTCAGAAGCCACGTGGAAAGTACTCTTTCTTCGGCCAAGAGGCCACCAGCAACGGTCCCGAAGACACTCACATTGGAGCTACTGAAGAAGATACTGGGGAGGAAATTGTCTATAGGCCTCATCCACAGGGACGGTAGAAAGAAGGGAGTGAGAAATTGCCATCGAAGCATACGAGTTTACCCCCCCTCCATGATTAATGCAACAATCGAAAGAAAAATGGCTTGGATGGAAGCACACTCTATCTTTTAGGAGCTTTATTGTCTGTCTTTCACTTTCCTTGTAATCACTTGAAATGAATGAATGAAAATGAAAATTTCCTTTGTATTCGAACTACGTAGGGCCTGAATTCTCCTTCGGAGATACGTAGGCAGCCTTTCA
>NC_064290.1:55040193-55047614 GCF_019186545.1 Solanum stenotomum
CCCCCCCCCCCCCCCACAACCAAAACGCTAATAACCCACGCACTTCCCTCCTTCACACCAACCACCAGATTCTTCCCCAAAACTATCACGCCCCTTTAAATGGCCAGAGTCCCTCTATCGCTCCACCACTACCGCAAAAAGCCATTTTCCAAATACCAGTCCCCAACGAGCATGATGTCCATGGTTTGGAGCTCAACCACTATGAGGAGAGGGAGAGAGAGTGGAGGTCAAAGGAAGAGACCGCCAAGATAGATATGAAGGAGGAAATTAGAAAAGCCATGAAGGAGTTGAACTGCATTCCTGAGGTTGCCGGGTTGAGTTACGAAGACCTATGCATTCATCCGAATTTGGACCTCCCGAAAGGGTTTAAGGTGCCAAAATTCGACATTTTTGGAGGAACGGGGAACCCCTTAGCGCACCTGAGGGCCTACTGTGACCAACTCGTGGGAGTTGGGAGAGACGAAGCTTTGTTAATGCGGCTTTTTAGCCGAAGTTTGAGCGGAGAGGCTCTAGAATGGTTTACGTCTCATGAAACGAAACAGTGGTCTAGCTGGAATGCTCTGGCTAAGAATCTTCATCGAACGATTCGCCTATAATGTGGAGATCGTTCCTGATCGTTACTCCTTGGAAAAGATGAAGCAGAAGCCGATCGAGAGTTACAGAGAATTTGCATATAGATGGCGAATTGAGGCTGCTAGAGTTAGACTTCCTATGTCAGAAAAGAAAATTGTTGAAGTATTTGTGCAGGTGCAGGAGCCCGAATATTATGACGGAATTATGTTTCTCGTCAGAGAAAAATTTGTTGAGATAGTCAAGGTAGGTGAGACTATCGAGGATGGATTGAGAACCGGGAAGATTGCTCGTGTTGCTGCCTCGCCCGGATCTTCGAGCTTGTTGAAGAAGAAAAGAGAGGATGTGTCATCTATCTCTTATGAGGGGAAGAAGACCCCAAGGAAATCATCATCATACCAAGGTCGTTCTCGACCTTCACAGAGTTCGTACCCGGCATGTTATGCACAAGTTGATTACCAAAATACCTCTCCCACCAGTTACCAAAACACCCCTCTTCCCAGCTATCAAAATACTCCCCCTCCTAACTGCCAAACTCCCCCTACTATCTACCAAAGTCCCCCTCCAGTTTACCAGACTCCATCTCATCACTACCGAAATGCCACCCCCAACTGTGCCAACGTTCAGACAAATTACCAAATGCCTCCCCCAATGTACCAAACCCCAGCCCCACTTTACCAAAATACCCCCTCGAACTACCAAGCTCCACAACCAAACTACCAAACCAACTCATATCCCAGATATCAAGCCCCACGTCCGAATGCTCCAAATTATCGCCAAATGCCTCCCCCTCAACAGGGCAATTATGATCCCTCCCGTCCTAGATTTGAGAAGAAGCCTGCTAGAAATTTCACTCCGCTTATTGAAAGCCGAACAAAGCTGTTCGAGTAATTAACTGTGGCAGGATATATTCATCCAGTGGGTCCCGAGCCCGTTGACACTAGCTCAAAGTTTTACAGGCTTGATCAGAGGTGCGCGTATAACTCCAACAGTGTTGGACATGATACTGAAGATTGTATCAACCTGAAGCATACGATTCAAGACCTGATTGACCAGAATGTGGTCTCTCTTCAGATAGTTGCGCCCAACGTCAATAGTAATCATTTGCCAAATCATGGAGGTGTTACTATCAATATGATAGAGACAGATGATGATTGGTGCGTGACAAAGGCAATAGTTATGATTGCTTCTGATGAACTGGAAAAGGTTGTAGCTTCGTTGAGCATTAGAAAGAAGAAAGATTTATGATTCTGACACCCGAGAAGGCTGTTGCCTTGGTGGCGCGGGAAACTCTTACTCGACCAAAGTTTGTGATTGAAATGGTTGTTACCCAAGGTATGACCAGATCCGGCAGGTGCTACACACCGGAAGAGTTAGCTCAAGGAGGGCAGAAGAAGGACCAAACAAAAGGGCCGATCCAGTGAAGCCGAGGCCGAGGAGTTCTGGAGAAAAATGCAGCCGAAAGATTATTCAATTGTGAAGCATTTGGAGAAGACGCCGGCTCAGATCTCTGTGTGGGCCTTATTGATGAGTTCGCAGTTACATAGGCAGGCTCTGATGAGGGCTTTGGATGATACTTATGTGCATGTGGGTACTAACAGTGACAATTTAGCAACCATGATAAACCAGGTCATCCGAGGACATCGAATCAGTTTTTGTGACGAAGAGCTGCCCTTTGAACGGAGGATGTACAATAAAGCTCTACACATCACCTGCATGTGTCGAGATAAGCTAATTAATTGCATCTTGGTCGATGACGGATCCAGTCTTAATATTTGTCCACTTTCGACTCTGAGTCAGCTGAAATTCGACTTGGAAAAACTTCACCAGAACCAAGTCAATGTGAGAGCTTTTGATGGAGTGCAAAGAGACACATTGGGTGCAGTAAACTTGGATATTCAGGTGGGTCCTGCAGATTTTAATGTGGAGTTCCAGGTGTTGGATATCAACACCAGTTACAACTTGCTTTTGGGAAGACCGTTTATTCATATGGCTGGGGCTGTGTCTTTTTACCCTTCACCAACTAATGAAGTTTGTTTGGAAGGACAAGGAATTGGTCATTTACGGTGAAGGGAGTCATTCTAATGGGTATGCACCGATCGTTGATGATGTCTCTCGAGGTTGTGATTTCTACACGGTGGAGCTGGTAAATGCCACCGGTGATGACTTGGCTCCACAGCCTCCTATGTCTGCCGTGTATAAGATGATTGCTACTGTCATGCTCCAGAATGGTTTCAAACCAGGTTTCGAATTGGGGAAGCACTTTCAAGGAATTATCGAGCCTATCCAAATTTCCGCCAAAGGAGTGAAGTTTGTTTTGGGATATGTCCCCGCAGATGACGAAGCAGAGATGCAGAATAAGAATGTTGATCAAGCATTAGCCAGACCAATTCCTCATCTGTACCAGTCATTCCCGGTGCGAGTATATGTCAATGATGATGGTGTCAGGGAGGGAATCTTGAGCCTTTTTGAGGAGATTGATGCGGTCATCGAAGAAGAAGCTGGGACATCAGGCATCCGTGATGCAGAACCTGATGAACGATTGCAGAACTGGACCTCCACACCACTTCTGATTTCCCGCTCATCTGGGTAGAAAAGACATGTGTCTTAGTTTATTTTAAAAATCGGTGGTAGTTTGGAAGAGGCCTGAGACCCACCCTTTATGCAGTTTATTTGTTTGAAGTTTTTAAATTCCCTTGTGATGTTTAAAAAGTAAAATGGCCCTCGGCCATGGCTAAAATTTGTGCTTGTTTTTTCAATTTAAATGAAAGTCTCTTTTAGCAAAAAATGTTTATTTATCGGTTTATATTTTACTTTTCTAACTTTGTCTGTTTATGATTTTAGTAATAATAATTTAAAACATGTCAATGTCATGTCATGTCATGAACCGAGTGAACAAAATGAGACAGGTGATGATAAGTGTGAGGAATATGAAGAAGGAAATGGGGTACCCGAACATATTGCTGAGGAGTTTCGACAATTCGAGAACCAACAATGCCCAAATTTGGAAGAAACCGAAACTGCGAATCTCGGAGATGAGGAATGTGCCAAAGAAGTCAGAATAAGTGTCCATCTGATTGAAGCTCAAAGAAGAGACCTGATTCATTTGCTCGGGGAGTACATTGATGTATTTGCCTGGTCTTATAAAGATATACCAGGGCTGAGCACGAATATGGTGTCCCATAAGTTGCCGATCAATCCAGATTTTAGTCTAGTAAAGCAAAAGACTCGAAAGTTCAAGCCTGAGTTGAGTTTGAAGATCAAAAAGGAGATTACAAAGCAGATCGAGTCCCAAGTAGTGGAAGTGACGCAGTATCCGACTTGGTTAGCCAACGTTGTTCCGGGTGCCAAAAAAGATGGAAAGATCAGAATTTGTGTTGACTACAGAGATCTCAACAAAGCTAGCCCAAAAGATAATTTTCCATTGCCAAACATTCACATTCTCATCGATAATTGTGCTAAGCATGAGATGCAATCGTTTGTGGATTATTATGCGGGTTATCACCAGATCCTGATGGATGGAGAAGATGCAGAAAAGACAGCTTTCATTACACCTTGGGGTGTATATCATTATCAGGTGATGCCTTTTGGTCTCAAGAATGCCGGTGCTACTTATATGAGGGCCATGACAACCATCTTTCATGATATGATTCATAAAGAGATCGAGGTGTATGTAGATGATGTCATAATCAAGTCCCACGAGAGTTCGGATCACTTGACTCACTTGAGGAAATTCTTTGATTGTGTATGCCGATACAATTTGAAGTTAAACCCCGCCAAATGTGTTTTTGGAGTGCCAGCTGGCAAGTTGTTAGGATTTATAGTCAGCAGGAGAGGCATTGAGCTTGACCCTTCCAAGATCAAGGCGATCCAGGAATTACCCCCTCCGAAGACCAAGAAAGAGGTTATGAGTTTTTTAGGAAGGTTGAACTACATCAGTCGGTTTATAGCTCAATCCACCGTGGTGTGTGAACCCATCTTTAAGTTATTGAAAAAAGATGCCTCGACCAAGTGGACCGAAGAATGTCAAACTGGTTTTGATGCCATCAAGAACTATTTGTCCAATCCGCCGTTGTTAGTTGATACGCTCAAATTACACTTCCTTACAGAAGCATAAGCGATCGTTATCAAGTAAAGAACCCAACTTGTAGGTTGGGATCGATCCCACGAGGAAAATGGTTTAGAATTTACTTTAACTAACAATTATATTCAATTAGTCAAATTATTTCCAGAAACAGGTAATAAAAGGGGGGTTGTGCTTGTGTGAAACAAATCGTAAGAACTTAATAAGTAATCAATAATCAAACTCAATTTTGGTTGTTATCAAGATAAGAGAAATAACTAGGGTATACGTGTTCCCCACAATCTCATAAAGCAGTAATCCTAGTAATAACAATCCTTTTCTAGTGTATTACATGCAAAGTGATAAGTTAGGTATCTCTACGTGTGTATAATTTACTAACCCTTACATATACCTCATATTAGACATCATAATCGATGTTTGGCTTAGTTATTACTTCACACCAATCGACACTAGCCTATTAGATAGTATCACACTAAATCTATGTTGATAATTCTTTTCTTGTTAATTACCTCCTTGGTCCGGCAAGTAGTAACAAGACGAGTTCTAACGTTGGCCACCGTAAAAAAGACTTCCAAACAAAAGAATTATCAATGCATGCAAAATACTAGTCAAGAATTGCTTATTTAATATTCATACTTTGTTAATCGCTCATGGTTCCCACAACCCTAGTTGTGGATTTAGTTACTCATATTGGCAAGAACACAATTCATAATTGTAGATGAAGAAATCATGAACTTACGTAAAGAGAATGATAAACCCAGAAATTTAACTTGAATTGCAAAGCCAAAATCTTCAAAACGAACTTGGGAAATCAATAATTGCTAGAGTTGCAAATTAATCTCCAAAGTTACAAAGCAAAAATAGAATAATAATGTCTAACCCCCAAAAACGAGGTTTACATGTCCTATTTATAGAAAACAAATCCTAAATAAAAAAGGAAACAAATTAAGAAAAGTTTTGTTCAGGTACGTGTCTTCGATCCACGAGACCGACTTACGGACCGTCGATGGATCTACGGTCCGTAAGTCCCTTCCGTCACTCGGGACTTAGAAAATATTTAAGCATCCAAAAATCAGCTTCTCTGAAGCAAACGACGGACCAGCAATACAGACCATAGATCGACCTACGGTCCGTCAATCCCCTCCGTAGCTCCATACTTAGAATCTTCAAAAATCAGGTACTGGAACCCTCGCAGTCTCACTCTACGGATCAACAGTACGGTCCGTAGATCAATCTACGGACCGTCAATGAGCACCGTGGTTCCACACTTGGTCAGACTTCCCTAATTTGTCCTCAATACCATGCCTGCTGATCTATAGTCATAACCTACGGACCGTGAATGGACCTACGGTCCGTAGATCACCTCGGTGGATGCCTTTTTCTGCATTTCCTTCAGCTGTCTCTAAACTTCCGCGCCTGAACACCTTTCCTGCAAAACATGATAAAACACATAAAAACCAATATAAAAAGGCCCTAGACACACGCAACTTGTAAGTGAAATGTATTAGAAATACTGTAAACTCACGGTATATCATTAGTCTCTCCGCGAGAAAGTAGTCCGTTATTGTTATATTTGTCTGTCTCAGATAATGCATTGGGATGCGTACTTGGTCAACATGACGAAACTGGGAAGAAAGAGCAAGCTATTTATTATTTGACCAAAAAGTTCACTCCATATGAGGCTCGTTACACTCTTTTGGAGAGAACATGTTGTGCTTTGACCTAGATTGCTCAGAAATTAAGACATTACCTATCTTTTTATACCACATACCTTATTTCCAGGATGGACCAGTTGAAGTATATTTTCCAGAAAGCAATGTCGACCGGGAAGTTGGCTAAATGGCAAATGCTTTTGAGTGAGTTTGACATTGTGTATGTGACTTAGAAGGCGATAAAGGCGCAAGCCTTGGCTGATCATCTTGCAGAGAATCCAGTTGATGAAGAGTATGAACCGCTCAAGACTTATTTTCCCGATGAGAAAGTTTCGTTTGTTGGTGAGGATATTTCTGAAGCGTACCCGGGTTGGAGAATGTTCTTTGATGGAGCGGCGAATTATCAAGAGAAAGGAATCAGAGCGGTCTTAGTGTCAGAATGTCACGACCCGGGATCACCCCCTAGTCGTAACCGGCGTACTCGACCTCGAAGAGGTCTAATACAAGCCTCTTAGCATTCATTCATCGCATAGACACTAAAACCATAAGGAATTAAAAACTTTCTTTACCAAGAAAACATTTCATTAAAAAAAAATAATAGCAAGCGGAAGACTTTCTAGACTTTATACATGATGTCTCAAAACCATCTAATACTTTAGAGTACAAAATTCGGGACCAATCTCATACACAACTTAAACAATACTAAAAAGACATAAAAGAACATATGGGGTATTGTCCTCGAATATATGGGGACTCACCAAGTCTTCATCTTCAACACTTAGAAACCTATCAAATAGCCATGACATGTCACCCATCTCCAAATCCCTACACTTTAGTCAAAAAGGGAAAGAAATGGGTTAGCATAATTAAGTACTAAGTATGGAAGCCATGCAAAAACATGCTAAAAGGGACGTTTATTGGAGAAACATGCTTTTATGTCATTTGGTAAAACTTCATGAAAAAAAATACAAGTATAAGAGTCACAATATCCAACCATAACCAACATACAAGTCATTAACCACTTTAGCACATACTCCACACATAACCCATTCCTTCACCTTAAACCATCCACCTCAAGTAACCCTTGGACAACACTTTGTGCAATGTATGGATAG
>NC_064290.1:55050116-55076453 GCF_019186545.1 Solanum stenotomum
AATGATCCACAATCAGCCTAACACAACAATATAACCTCAAAAGAAATGATTTGTGAAAAGACCAAAATGCCCTTAAATTTCCGGACGGACTCCCTGCCAACTGCCCAACTTTCAAAGGGCATAACTCGCTCATACGAACTCGAAATCGAGCAAACTCGGTGGCGTTGGAAAGATCATTCCAAGGGATTTCCAAACATAACTGGAACTACTCCTGGATCATTCTGAGCTAGGAGTTATGACTGCTCAAAGTTGGCCAAAAACTCACTGATTTCCACACTTGGCCGAATTTCCAGATTCTGAATTTTTTTCCAAAAATGACTACTTCCAATTTCAAGCTTCTTCATATTCATTTTAAATTGTCAGATGTTACACAGAAACCGGTCAGCACTATCCTATGGCGGCTAAACTCCGATTTGAATGCACGAACAACATGGCTGAGTATGAAGCTTGTATCCTCGGTCTGAAGATGGCAATTGATATGAATATTCACGAGTTGCTGGTTATTGGAGATTTAGATTTACTGATTCATCAGGTTCAAGGGAAATGGACCGTGAAAAACTCAAAGATCGCACCGTATGTGCGGTATATACAGAAGTTGTGCAAGAGATTTCGCAAGATTGAGTTCAGACACACTCCCAGGACACAGAATGAGTTGGCCGATGCTCTTGCCACCATCGCCTCAATGATTTAACATCCAGATACAAGTTATATTGATCCAGTGGATATAGAGGTAAAAGAGCAGCCTGTCTATTGTTCGCATATTGAAGCGGAACCAGATGACTTGCCTTGGTATTTTGACATAAGAAGGATTTAGAGGACGTGACTTATCCTGAGAATGCAACATTCAACCAAAAGAAGACGATACGCCGCATGGCCGTCAATTTCTTTGTAAGTGGGGAAATTCTTTATAAGAGGACTCCAGATTTAGGTCTTCTCTGATGCGTTGATGCTAATGAAGCTGCAATGCTTCTGGACCAGATACATGCTGGAATTTGTGGTACTCACATGAATGGGCTCACTTTGGCGAGGAAGATCTTTCAAGCCGGTTATTTTTGGATGACTATGGAACATGATTGTTGTAAGTTTGTGCAGAAATGTCATAAATGTCAAGTGCATGGAGATTTGATTCGAGTGCCACCTCACGAACTTAATGCTATGAGTTCACCTTGGCCTTTTATAGCTTAGGGCATGGATGTCATTGGTCCGATAGAGCCAGCCACCTTTAACGGACACAGATTCATTTTGGTTGCCATTGACTACTTCACCAAGTGGGTGGAAGCAGCTTCGTATAAGTCGGTGGCCAAGAAGATTGTAGTTGATTTTGTTCGCAACATCAGTTGGAGCTACTTCATATCTGCTTGTATATGGAACAGAAGCAGTTATACCTGCCGAAGTTGAGATACCCTCATTGAAAATCATTCAAGAAGCTGAATTGAACGATGCCGAATGGGTCCGCAAGCGGATTGATCAGTTAACATTGATTGATGAGAAGAGAATGGTTGTTGTTTGTCATGGTCAATTGTATCGACAGAGAATGATTCGTGCTTTCCACAAGAAGGTAAGAGCCAGAATGTTTGAGGTTGGTCAGTTGGTCCTTAAACGTATTTTCTCTCATCAGGATGAGTACAAAGGGAAATTTGCACCAAATTGGCAAGGACCCTACATGGTTCGTAAAGTATTATCTGGAGGTGCCTTGGTCCGTTGGAGATGGATGGCACCGAATGGCCGAAACCAATCAACTCAGATGTTGTCAAGAGATACTACATGTGAAGTTTCAGTTTGTATTTCTGTCATTTCCTTGTAATCGTAATATTTGCTTGTAATCGTCTATGTTTAAAATTTATCCCTATGTAATGAATTATGTCTGACCTGAATTCTCAACAATGAGATACGTAGGCGGCCTATGTCGGCCTCGGTCACCCTTTTATTCCTTTTAAATATTTTTCCTTGTATTGGAACTACGTTCGACCTGAATTCTCAAGAATGAGATATGTAGGCGGCCTATGTCGGCCTCGGTCGATTTCTTTGTAAAGTTCTTATTTTTGTTAATCTCTGAAGGGGAACTACGTTTGACCTGATTCCTATCTCAATGGGATACGTAGGCGCCACAAGGGTTCGGTCATATCTCCCATGAGATTTCTATTTTTCCTTTACAATAGAAACTGCGACAGAATTTTTGAGAGAGATTTAAAAATTCTCAAGAGAGGATCTCTCCAACAAAGTCAAGACTGAAGTTACTTTGAGATTGCAACTGGGACAAAATTTTTTAGGGGCTCTCAAAAATTCCGTGATTTGATCACCAACGGTTAAAGATACACCAAGACAGTTAACTGGGACATAAATTTTTGAGAATGACCTTAAAAATTTCAACTTAGTTTATCGGCAGTTTAGAACAACTTTGAATACTTCCTAACGAGTAATCAAATAGATCTCGAGACATCACTCCAAAGGTGTTCATTAAGCTTGACGTGACATGACACTTGGCAGTGACTTTTTCCAAACATTAATTTTGAAAATCTATTTTCCTTTTAAGCTCTTCCTTCATGTTTTAATTATTTTTGCATAAAAATATTTTGTTTTATCTATCGAGAAGCGGGAGATCAGAGAAATCAATCGGAGATAGTAAGACAAGGAGCAGACAACCGAAGATATCGACACAGATCAGTTCATTTTGTAAAAAACTAACAATTATTCTGTGGATGCAGGTCTATAGGTTTGCCTCAAGATCGGCATATTCTTCCATTCAATGAATACAGAGAAGTCAAAAGGGCAAAGAGCTCCCCAAGTTGACAACTTTTCTGTGGATGCAGGAAATATTTTATGCTTCTTATACCAAGAATTGGGAATATGAGTAGCATCACTTTATTCAAATTCTCAGCAAAGCAAGGTTCATAACGAACATGTTACGTTCGGAGAAGGGACAAATGAAAATCTTGAAGAGAGAAATATTATTATTTTCCAGCAACTAAAGATACTTAGAGGATATTTATCTGCATTATATTATCAGATATGATAATATTCTTACCCTTAAGGTTATTTATATCGTATTGTCGATACCACTACCCGAAGGGTCATTTATATGGTCAAATGAGATGATACCACTACTCCGAGGGTCATTTCTATTTATATTTTCGATTGAGACGATATCACTACCCGGAGAGTCATTTATATCGTATTGTCAAATGAGAGGATACCACTACTCCGAGGGTCATTTTCATTTATATTATCGATTGAGACGATACCGCAACCCCAGAAGATACCCAGAAGATCACCTATGTTGCTCGGTGGAGCATCATCTTCGTTCGGTACCAGGGAGGCATCAAGGAAATGATTCATGCATCACGAGAAAAGAGATTCATGCATTGCAAGAGGAAAAAGATTCATGCATCGCGGGAAAAGATTCACGCATCGCAGGAAAAAGATTCATGCATCGCGAAAGAAGAGATTCATGCATTGTAAGAGAAGATTCATGCATTGTGAGAAAAAGATTCATGCATCGCGAGAAAAGATTCATGCACTGCAGGAAAAAGATTTATGCATCGCGGGAAAAGATTTACGCATCGCAGGAAAAATATTCATGCATCGCGAAAGAAGAGATTCATGCATTGCAAGAGAAGATTCATGCATTGCAAGAAAAGATTTATGCATCGCGGGAAAAGATTCATGCATTGCAACGAAGATCCATGCATCGCGGAAAAAAGTCATGCATTGCAAGATAAATAAGTCATGCATCGCGAAAAAGAGATTTATGCATAGCAAGAAGAAGAAACCATGCATAGCAGGAGAAAACGTCATGCATCACAGGAAAGAGATTCACGCATATCAAGAGAAGGATTCATACATCGCGAAAAAAAGTTATGTATTGCAAGAGAAAGATTTACCTATCACAAGAGGATCAACATCATCTGCATCATTTTTTCTTTGCAACAACAACATCAAGAGAACCGTCAATATGTTATACCAGCTTATTTTTATTGCTTTGACATCAAATGAAGAGTACATTGAAAATTATATTACAAATATGAGACACAAGCTTTATTTGTTTTACGTCAAATCCGATGGAGTTGACGCCAAACGTTCAAGGAGAGAAATTAAGTGTCAACACAGTAAAAGACATTATCTCTCCATTTGAATTGCATTTTTATGCTAATGAATTTTATCTCAGTCTTTGTCGAGAGCATCCGAGAGGATGAATTCTCAAAACAAACCACATGCGCGGACGTTATCAAAAGGGATGCAGCACAACATGGAACTTTTTCTTAGCAGCGAACTGAGACACAGTCCAAAGAGGAGTGCCAAACTCTTAGGA
Organism: Solanum stenotomum; assembly: GCF_019186545.1. Classification (NCBI taxonomy): domain Eukaryota; kingdom Viridiplantae; phylum Streptophyta; class Magnoliopsida; order Solanales; family Solanaceae; genus Solanum; species Solanum stenotomum. Next base: position 55,054,426 of record NC_064290.1, read on the forward strand.
CGCGAGCAGAGGAGCGACTTTCACCATAATCAAACCACACCCCTATCAGAAGGCATGTGGGTTTATCTTAGGGTTTGTTGGTTTCAGTTTCGCATCCGAAAATTTTTGGGTCTCTACCGAAAGCAACTTTCCAATCTGAATGACAATGCACCAAGAGCTTTGGAAATTATGACCGTGTAAGTTCTTATTTATGGATGTGAAGAGCTCCACATTCATGACTAAGAGGTTGCAAGCCTCTTTTTCATACTCGACTTACTTTTCACTCTTCCAGAACCAAAGGATATCTTGCATAACATATTTCCTTTTCAACCGATAGAGTCGAACTACAAGCAGCCTGATTCCCTGAGTTGAGGATATGTAGGCGGGATCATTGTTGAAAACTCGGTTGTGTTCCAGCATTCTCCCTTAAATCTTATTCCCAAGTGCTTCAGTCTCTTCATAATTTGATATCGGAAAAACTTTTGAATTCTTTCAAAATCATGCGTCAAATCAAGCGTATCGAACTACAAGTGGCCTGAACTCTCATATAACCTGAGACATGTAGGAAACCCACTTCTGGGGTTCAGCCATAATTCCAAAAGTCCGTACCAAATCCTTTTTTCAAAAGGATGAAGATGTGGTTGGACAAAATTGGATTAGTCAAATTCATTTTCCTCGAATTTCTTGCATCAATCCAAATAAAATGAGGGACAGTTGTTGACACCCAATTTTGACCCTCCTCGATAGTAATTAATTCCCAAGCTTCTTAATTTTTTAAACGATTTAAAATAATTGGCTTTATATAATTCAAAATAGTTTCAAAGTTATGTTAAGTAATTCCAGTCTATTTTTATATTATTTGGAATGATAAATATATTTCATGTAATTTTATATATAATTAGTATATTTTATAAACATTTCGAAAATCATTTTAAAAAGATTTTAATTTTAGTAAGTATTTTATTAAATTAGTTTAGTTTAAATTGTAGTTATAATTTTGAATCATTGATTTACAATTGATTTAATTATTTTATATCGTTAAGAGTAAGAAGCACATTAATTAATTTATATTAATTCATCTTATTTAGTTATTAGCCAAATCCCCTAAACCCATTTGTGATAAACTAAAATTGGGCCCTATTTGCAAATTTCAGCCAACCCAAACCAATTTTGGCCCAATTTCCTTTATGCCAATTCAATTAGCCCAACCTCAACAGCCTACCCGTTTCTTTGCCCAAATTCAATTTCAACAATACCCATCAGACATACAGTGACACATACGTACAACAACACACGTGACCCCAATTCCCAAATCCGTCTTCTCCATGGAAAAAACAACGTAGTACTGCTCCAACAGTGCTGTTCCAGCGCCATTTCCAGCCAAAAACTGTCCTTGGGGGCGTGGGATCGAGTCACGTTGCTCGCCAAGGACATGGGAATCGATCCCAACCGTCCTTCTACCCTTCCTCTTCCGGAAATGGCCAAAATTTCAGGAAAAAGTTATCTTCCTTTAATGGTGAAAGGTTTTTTAAATTTGAATTTCAAATGGAGCCGATTCTCATCCGGTTTCCCCCCAAAATCCGAACCCTAATTTTCTTCTATATATTCCTCTTTATTCATTGTGAATGGGGGAGAGATTTGAAGTTTGTTTAAAAAAATAATAATAATATTAACTATAAGAATACATATACAAAATTAGTAGCTATCGACGAGATTTTTGCTTTTTGTGGTCGCCGCTTGCAAAGCTTGCCGGAATCTCGATGTGGTCTTGAAGTTGCTGCTCACTCTCTGCTCGTAGCTGTCCCGGTTCAGCTGCTCGAAAAAAGGTAATACCATTTTTCCTTTGTTAAATTCCTCTCCATTTCGTGTTTCCATTGTTTGAGGCTTTTGATTTCGATTATGTTGCTACTGTTCGCTCGCAAATTCCTTTGATGTCGATACCGAGTTATCGTTCTAGCACCTGAATATAGTTAATTGTTATCCATCCTGCTGATATAATGTGTTATTGATTTAGTTTAAGCTTTGTTTTGATCAAATCTTCCATGTTTAGTCTAGGATTACTTACTGTTTGAATTCTTTGATGTCGCATGCCTCAATTTCTTTGCATCTATAGTTATCATTTTTGTTTCGAATCATTTCTCTTCAAGTCGCCTCTGTTAGCTTTCAGAAGAGTATTTACTTTGCCCATTTTGCTTTAACTTATTCATAGCCTTTTCCTCGTTTTATAATCTGATTCATGTTACAAGTAATTATAGTTTTGCTGAGTCTGTGAGTCTTTAAATAGTGTTTCTTGCAAGCATATTCTTGCCCCTCCCCCTTAGTTTAAGATGTGGGTTGCATTTGTTTCACTTCTCATTCTTTGTCTTATTTTTATTTATTTAGATCGGTAGTTATATTGCCTTCAGAAATTATTGTTTTTCAAGTTGAATTTGGTTGTTCATCTGCTAACAAGTCTCTGTTTCTCTTAAACGTTGAAACTAGTACTAAAATTATCTTCCAATGACCCATTTATGCTTATGGAAAAGGTTAAGTTAATTGGTTATTGATTTGGACGTATGGTTTTAATAAGTATATAATACGGTGTTTATTAATTGTCAAGTGGTATTGTTATCAGTATGTTTTGCTCATTCATTGATTAAGTTTTAGTCCTAAGTTTCCTTTGTTACAAATATGCATTAATCTTTTTCTTTTTGTTGTTTCATGTGATCTCAAGTGCGTTCCTCGAGCTCCACTGCCTCCCTTTCTTTTCCATTCCAAATGGGCCATTGAGGCCTAATTGCATTTCCTCGAGCCTTAATTGAATCTGAGTCCCAATGGACTGATGTATGACGCAAGGAATGTCGATCAATAGCTTGACTACAGGGGCTGAAAATCAGAAATGTGCTCTGGAAAGCTAAAAGCAGGCTGTATACAGCCGTATACACTGATATACATGGCAAAAATACCAATATACAGGTTCAAAAAATAAAATGCAGGTTGCAGGGGTCAAAATAGACTGAATATACTCGGTATACAGTCCGATATACACAAAAATGTGCCTGAATACGACCCATATACAATGATAGACCTTTGTTGTATACACAGGCGTTTGGGAGTGAAAATGGGTCCAAAAAGGGCCCAGCAGCAAAATTTTAACTAAATATGCCCAAATTCATGTTTTGGGTCATTTTTAGTGTTAGGATAGGTTCACGAGTTTGGGTCAAAGACCCAATTAATATTTCTTCCCTCCGCTCTTTACCTATTGTATTATTTGACTAACTTTACTTGATTATGATTTACTTTAATTAAATTTCCACGGATACCCATTCCAACTTTTAACACGTCCCAATTAAAATACTTGTATCTTGATCTATATTTTTATTAGTCATGTCATTTAAACTATCCCCTTTTAGAAAATTTCCCTTTAGTTCATTTCCCCTCAAGATGAATAAAAATGATAAAAATAGAAGTAGTAATAAAAAAAAAATTAGTTAAAATAAAGGAGTTCTTTTACTTAGTTAAGATTTCAAAATTAGTCAAAGTCGTTATGAGTTCTTTTTACTTAGTTAAAATTTTAAAAATTAGTCAAAATTTTGAACTTAGTCAAAATCATTGTACATTGAGCTTCGAACCCTTTTATTTTCAATTCATTTTATCTGTTTAAATCTTTTGAAAACCTTTAATTTTTTCTTGATTTTTTATTAAAAAATTAAGTGGCGACTCTGTCCTTTTGAAACTCGATTTCTCTTAAACCATAAGTTTAATCGGTTTTTCGAAAACTCAGTCATTTTACTTTCATATATATTTTTAAATAAAACATATACTAAGGCCAGTAGAACCATTTGAAATTAATCGATGCACACTTCTGGAGACCAAGAAAATGGAGACAGTAACCCATTTCAATAAGAAAAAAAAAATTCTTCCACCGTGGAGCAAGACGTAAAAAATCAACAGCCAAACTAAATGCATCCAAATCAGACTATAACAGGAACTCGACTCAAAATTATGGCTCAAATAAGACTCGGCTCGACCAAAATTATGAAAAGAAACAACTCAGAATCGAGAAAAAACAGAACTAGAACTCAAAATGACGAACACAGAACTAAATGTTAAATAATCAACATCATAAACCTTGAGATGTTGGAAACAACATGTCAAAATATAAAAGAGGGGAAGAGTATTATAGAGGAGGACGCGTTACCTTTTTCGGGGCAGCAACTGGGGAGACGAGCTTGACCGCGAAAAATTCCACCACCCGAATCAATTCCAATGAGCTCCGGCAAGCAAAATAGCTCCAAATTCGAGGAAAAGAGACTGAAAAATCCTCTCTATTTTGGTCGAGAATTTCGCCTAAAATGCCCTTGTTTCGGGTAACCAAAATCAATATCTAAAAATCCCCCCTAAATTAGTGAGAGTGAAAGCTTTATATAGACAGAAAAACTAAGGTCGAATGGGGGGAAACGAGTGTTCAAATTTGAATTCGAAATGCTCTTTTCGAAGCAATAGTGAAGGGATTCAGAAAATCCTTGAAAAGAGGGAAAAGGGGATGGCGATATGATCGATTAGGTTGCTAGGGTTATGGATTTTTTCAGATGATCACGTTTTTGAATTCTCCGCAATTTCCGGTGATTTAGGCGTGAAGAAGAAGAAGGCAAGTACGGGGTGGGGTCGAGTTTTGGTATGCGTTGCTATTGTATCGTTTCTCGTGTGAAGAAGACGCAGGAGTCGTTTGGTTCTTTTTTGTATTGCAGATGTTATTGTTTATGGGTTCTTTGAATTGGAATCTTGGACTTGAAATTATAAATTAGGCCACTGGTTAAAAGAATTGGGCCTAGAAAGATAGGTTGGAATATTGAATTGGGTCCAGATTTGGAATGTTGATTGTATAATGTATTGTTGGGTTGAATTGGGAGTTAGGCTGAAATAGAATTAAGTAAAAGGCCCAAACTAGTCTCAAATGGGTTTAAGGTAAGGTAAAAATAAAAGACGAGCTAATATATATTAATTTGGCTAAAATTTAAATAAGACGAGTTAATATAAATTAATTAATGAGTTTCTTAATCTTAACGAAACAAGATAATTAACTTGACTATAAATTAATTAATTCAAAAATATAAACCAACTCAAATTAAACTAATTAATAAAACATTTAACCAAAAAATAAAATCTTTTTGAGATGATTTTCGAACATTCATAGAATATACTAATTATATACATAATAATATAAAAAAAACATATTTATTATTTTAGAAAACCAAAAGTGACAGAATTACATAAAATAACCATTTTTGGAATTTTATAAAACTAATTATATTAAGTCGTTTGAAATTGAGGAAGCTCGATCATTAATCTATAATGTGGAGGGTCAAAATTGGGTGTCAATATCTGTCCCTCGTTTGACTTGGATTGATGAAATAAATTCGAGACAAATGAAATTGACGAATCCAATTTTGACTAACCGCATCTTCATCCTTAAGAAAGAGATTTTGGTACGGACTTTAGAAATTATGGCCGAACCCTGGAAATGGTTTCGTACATATCTCAGGTTATATGAGAATTCAGGCCACTTGTAGTTCGATACGCTTAATTTGGCGCACAATTATGAAAGAATTCAAAAGTTATCCCGATATTGAATTATGAAGAGACCGAAATACTCGAGAATAAGATTTGAGAGAGGATACCGAATTATAGCCGAGTTTTCAACATTGAGCCCACCTACATATCCTTAGACCTTAGGAATCAGGTTGTTTGTAGTTTGACTCGATCGGTTGAAAAGAAAATCTATTATGCAAAATAACCTTTGGTTTTTGAGGAGTGACAAGTAAGTCGAGTATGAAAAAAAGGCTTGCAACCTTTTAACCATGAATGTGGGGTCCTTAAAACCCATAATTAAGAACTTATATAGACATAATTTCCAAAGCTCTTGGTGCACTGTCACTCAGATTGCAAAGTTGTTTCCGATAAGAGTCTGAAATTTTTCCGGATGCAAAATTGAAACCGATAAACCCAAAGAAAAACCCATATGCCTTCTGATAGGGGTGTTGTTTGATTGTGATGGAAGTCGCTCCTCAGCTCGCGTCCTAAGAGTTTGATACTCCTCTTCAGACTATGTCCCAGTTCGCTGCTAAGAAAAAGTTTCATGTTGTGTTGCATCCTTTTTTATGTCGTGTGGTTTGAGAATTTAACATCTTCAATGCTCTCGACGAAGACTGAAATAAACATGTTAGTAGAAACTGTAATTGACAAAAGTGGTAACATATCTTACGACACTTTTTTGGTTATGTTCTTGCACATTTTTGCGAATGCACCATTGTCTTGGTGTTTTGAAATCATTCTTGCTTTGAAAGATGTCATATAAGTATTTCAGTATATGTCTGCATGCTCAAAGTAAATAATTAGTAGACATAGTGCCACTTTAGCTAGCGGCTTGAGTAAAAACAAAAAGATCATTCATATAACAAATGAGTATATCTTAATGGATAAGCATAAACATCTCTTTCAAATAGATGAGAAAATAAAGAAGTATAGGGAGTAAAAGATAATATATACCGCTTTCGAGCACAATATGTCCATTACAACTCATGATTTACTGAGAATTTGGAGATGTCGGTGATCTCTGCAACGAGCTAGTTGGCTCAATGATTATTCAACTATAACGAGATGGATAGCTTGATGCTCGATGATTATCCAACTGTAAAGAGGTGGATGGCTCGATGATTTTCCAACTGTAACGAGGTGGATGACTCGATGAATATCAAACTGTAACGAGGTGAATGGCTCGATGATTATCCAACTATAACGAGGTGGATGGCTTGATGATTATCCAACTGTAACGAGGTACATGTCTTGATGAATATCCAACTGAAACGAGGTGGATGGCTCGATAATATTTGCTACTAAAAAAAATTCCACGTTGTGCTGCATCTTTTCTGATGTCGTCTGCACATGTGGTTTGATTTGAGAATTCATCATTTTGGATGCTCTCGACAAAGAATGAAATAAACTTGTTAGCAAAAACTGTAATTTAAATAGAGAAGTGATATGTTTTACCGCATTCGGCAAATGTTCTGACGTCAATTTCGCACCCTATTTCGAACCGGCCGAAACAGTTCACAAGGTAATATGACTGACACTCTGATTTTGGAAAAAAAATGTTTTGTTTGTTTTAGAGTCGCTACCTAAATTTTAAGGAAAATATTAGGAAAACCATTTTTTAAATATGTAAATGTAAACTGTGTTTTGATTTGCAAAACCAGTGAGATTTTGAGTAAGGGTTTTGATTACTCGAGGGGAAGGTGTTTAGCACCCCTCAGAGCCTATCCAAAGATAGTCCTTAAACTCAATTTAGGAAAATATGATTAGGAAAACTTGTTTATTTATTTGCTTTTAATGATTAAACAATAAGTTATTAGTTAGTTTAAGAAAATTGTACAATACAAGGTACGACATATATATGTCTTATAAAATATATTTAATAGTAGTATTGTAAAATAAATAAATAAATGTACTTAAATATACGATATATTCATATGTAAAATATATATAGATAGGTGTATCATAATAAAATTATCCCAAAAATATATAGATGTTGAATTTGCGAAAATTTGTCGTCTTATTAAGACGTAAAAATAAGGTAGTAGTTGAGTGTAAATATGTAGTAATATGTGATGTGTAATTTGAATGAAAATATATAGAATGGAGTTTTCTAAAATAAACAAACAAATACAATAAATAATAGTGATACTAAATGTTAAAATATTATATAAAGTTTGTAAACTTTAAGTATGATAGGTACACATAGGTTGCTTAAACACATGAATATTTATTATTTATTTACATGTTGGAAAAATTGACAATAGATTATATGTAGTAAAATAATATGTATATGAACGTGTAGGAATTTATAAATTAAAAAAAAAAAGTAATATCGAATAAGAAATAATAGATATGAGAAAAATAACATGAAGTGTAACAAAATGATAAGTTACGTATAGAGAAAAACTAAAAAAAAATATAGGATTTGTACCTTTTTGCGTATGACATATATATATGTACCTTGTATTTTCAACTTCTTGGCATATCTTAAAGCTTGAAATAACATGTTAAGAAAAAAATGTTTTAGCAATATTTTGATTTGGAAAGTGACAATAACAAATATATTTTCTCATAGAGGGGGTGAATTAAAGAATATAAAATAGGCTTAGCTATCGAGACTTATCCTATAGTTATATTTATTTTGTTAATAGAAATAGAATATATGGGCCTACTTCCCTATTTATTTTCTAAAAAAAAGAATATTTCTAAAAGGTAATAACTCTAGCCTTATGTATTTCTAAAGAAAACTAGTTTCAAATTAATTTTGGGAGTTTTAAATGAAAAAAGTTTTCTTTGACATAAGGTCCTAAATGAGATTTGATAAATAAAGGTATTTTGGTCCTTTTAAAACAACGTTTCTTCTTTCTTTTGAAGGTAGTATTTTCAAGCACTTTTAGATTCGAACTACTGAAACTTTCAAACTCTTAAAATGAAGTGATTGATTCCAAAAATGTATACTTTTAGATCCCACAAATGGTGTTCAAAAACTAAGGAAAAGACTGCATATTTTACACAAAATCTGTTTTGTAGGACATATTAAAGGCTGTGTTTTCACCTTTCAAAAAGCCTACATTGTTCAAGTTAAAATTTGCACTTTTTATGCTAAAAAATCTGCTTGGTAGAGTGTGTGAAATTCTGCATTTTCGCACTATAAATCTGTAATTTTTTAAGTTGAAAATCTGCATTTTTTAAAGTTCAAATTACTGCCCATCAAGGTTCTCAAAATCTGCAATTTTCCAACTCACAACTGCACTTCAAAGCTAACAAAAGGGGTTATGTTTGGGCCTCAGAAAACTTGCGTTTTTTACACTTAAATTCCTTCTCTTTTGAGCTCAAAATGTTGTACTTTTGAGAAATAAAAATGCACTTTTTGGCTTCTACTAAAGCTTTGAAATCGGCCATAAATATCTAAGAAATTTTTTCAAAAGAAGACCCCTTTGTAAAAAAAAATCTTTTCTGTAACTCAAAAGAAAAAGTTAAGCAAGGTAACTAGGAAACTAATTAGCAAGTTTTACCCATCTTAAGCACACATAAGCCACAAAAAAAAGGCGAGCGATCAAACTTTGTAGTTACTAATTGGTTTCTACGAATCCGCACATAGATCAATAACCCAAGAAAAATATATAAGTAAATGAGTTAGTAACAATATATGTATATATAGACAAGTCGATGTAAAAAGAAAGGTGAGGAACTGAAGATTTTAGACTCCTATTCCTAATGGGCCGATAATTGTAANTGCTACTAAAAAAAATTTCACGTTGTGCTGCATTAGCAGAAACTGTAATTTAAATAGAGAACTGATATGTTTTACCACATTCGGCAAATGTTCTGACGTTAGCCTCCATCGGTTTTGACGTAGTAGATGATGACTTGATATGATGCTGTAATGATGATGATGACTTTCTCGTCAGTGCTATATTGATGATGATGCTTCATTGATAGGATAATGATGCTCCATTGGTAGGTTGATGTTGATGTTCCTTTGGGTCATGACGTTGATGCTCCATTGATAGGATGGTGATTCTTCACTGATGATCCATCGACAGGATTATGTTGATATCTTTTTGGGTGATAACATTGATGCTCCATTGATAGGATGATGATTTTTCTTTGATGATCTATTGGTAGGATGATGTTGATATCTTTCTGGGTGATACCGTTGATGGTCCATTGATAGGATGGATTATTCATTGATAATTTATTAGTAGGATGATGTTGATATCTTTCTGGGTGATAACGTTGATGCTCCATTGATAGGATGATGATTCTTCATGGATGATCCATTAGTAGGATGATGTTGATACCTTTCTGGGTGATGACGTTGATGCTCCATTGATAGGATGATGATTCTTCATTGATGATCTATTGGTAGGATGATGTTGATATCTTTCTGGGTGATGATGTTGATGCTCCATTGATAGGATGATGATTCTTCATTGATGATCCATTTGTAGGATGATGTTGATATCTTTTTGGATGATGACGTTGATGCTCCATTGATAGGATGATGATTCTTCATTGATGATCCATTGGTAGGATGATGTTGATATCTTTATGGGTGATGGTACTATCTCATTTGATAATATTATAGAAATGTCCCTCTGGATAAATCACCTTACCGCGTTTGATATCGACGCGATTTGTGAATATTTTTTAAACGTCCTTGATGCTGAAAAATGTAATTTGATGGCATTGTAGATGCTTGTACATGTTGAGAGTGATGTTTTCACTTGTTTATATTTGAACATTTGTGTTCATTGTGACTCATGCTTTGCTGTGAATTTGAAAACGGTGTCGTTGCTCGTATTCTGAACTGCTTCTTTTTCTTCTAAAAAGCTTCAATGACTTTCTTGCATCCACAAAAAAATTGTCAATTTTGGGGAGCTCCTCGCCCTTTTGACTTCTCCATATTCGTTGAATGAAGGAATATGATGAATTTGAGGCAATCTTATACACCTGCATCCACAGAAAAATTATTAGTTTTTAAAACAAATTGATCTGTGTTGACTCCTTCAATCGATTGCTCCTCGTCTTGCTGTCTTCAGTTGATCACTTCAATCTCTTGCTTCTCGATAGACAAGACAAAACATTTTATGCAAAAATATTTGAAACGTTTAGATAAAATCCTTAAGAAAAGGGTTTTCAAAAAGTTGTTATTGAAAAAAGTCACTATTAAGTATCATGTCACGTCAAGTTTAAATAAATACCCTTAGTTCCAAATTTTTGACATGTCTGAGAGCTTGTTTTGGAGAATTCCAAAGATCCTTAAAGCTTGAGAGATTTCTAACGTGGTCCTCCCGAAATCTACTTTAATCGAAAAGTTTTGCAGACGACTCTGAAATTTCTATTATGCCGTAATTTTACTATTTTTAGAAAAATCATTTTTTTGAAATGTTCGAAGTATAAAACAATTTAAGAAAGATACTTAGAAAAGAGTCACCACTTAATTTTTAAAAAAAATTAAGAAAACTTAATTTAAAAAGATTCTAACAGATGAAGTCTTTAAAAATTTAGAGAAAATGGGTAGGATGTTCTTATTTACGCTTCAAGAAAGTTTTTAAGGCATTTGAAACGTCTGCAGAGCGAATAATGTGCCGATGGAAGGTAGCTGCATGCAGCGACCCCTTTAGAATTCAAATTCCGCTGGAATTGGTGTGCTTGAACGTAGATTGGGAAGTGCGAGAGAGCATCGACGTTTTATAGTCTTCATATCTATGGAAAGAGGAAGCTAGGAGAGGATTCTAAACAATTCTATCGAGCCGAACAACAAAAAGATGAGCCATCATGTTTGACGATTCAGAAATGCAGAATTGAAGAAACCATGCAATCGCCAGGGCCAGCGCTCCGGAGCAGCCCAATCCTCTGAGGTATACCAATTTGGAGAAAACCTGCTTGGCGGGTAAGGGAAAAAATTCAGACGAAAGGTATAAGATTAGCAAGCAAATGCTTGTGCTGTTCAGTGCAACGGAAGCTAACGTGGATGTTCCACCGGCACCGAGTTTCGAAGGTCACGATCATCGGAGCAATCAACGAAAAGTAGAGGCAAGCGGAGTCAAAGGCCGAGCCTCAGCTTCTTTCAAGAAGTTTTCATTTCTCCAAGAACTTCACGGACACTATCAATATCTGAGTGAGGTCTATTTGAACAGGGCACATGCATCACTGAGAAGTGTTGCACCCCCTTGAAATGGGGCCGAGAATCTGTGATCGATCCGAAGAACCACTCCCAGATACGATTCTGCTCCCCCTTCTAGCGGTTATCCTACGACTTAGATTAAATATTTGACTATTTTTTTGGAAATAATATTTAATATAAAAAATAATAATTTACAATATTTGATTAACTTGAGAAAATAGTTAAAAGAACAATTATTTAGTTTTTAAAGAAAATTGAACCTTAATGAAACATTTGAATTGAATTATAAGTAAATAGAATTTTAACAAAACTAGATTAATTAGAATTTATTTAATTCGTTTTGAAATAATAATTTAAACCAATTTGATTAATTAAAGCATGAAAACTATTTTAAATTAATTGGAGAATAATTTTTTTTTAAAAAAAGTTTTGACTAAATATATTCAATAAAAGTATAAGAGTTGATAGAATTTTTTTTTTAATTAAAATAAACTAACATAAAGAATATAGTTAATCTTTTGGGGGATTTAATTAAATTGAACCAAATCAAATAAAAAAGTTAGAATTAAACAAATTGCAAATAAACAAATAAGGAGGATAATAAAAGAGAAGAAAAAGTTAGTTTGGGCTTTGGCCCAACCTGTCCTAAATCTAATAATGGGCCGGCTGCATTATTTGGGCCTTTTTCAGCCCATTTTTGCTTCTGAACACTATGTATACAACAAATGTATATTTTTGTATACGGGTCATATATTGACCCACTTTCTCACATATCTGACTGCATACCGAGTGTATACAGCCCCCTCAAACTTCCAACACTTATAACAATTTTTTGGCCCCGAATTTCTGTATTACGATCCGTATAACAGTGTATATTTAGTGTATACAAATTGCATATAGCCCATTTTCGGACTTTCCGAAACTAGTGATCACTTCCTCGTGTCACATTCAACTTCTCTATAACTGGAAAAAAATGAGGCCAACTCGATAAGAAGGATTTGTTGGGTTTTCAATCAACTCGAGATGCAAGAGGGAAAGAGAGTCCTAATTGAACTCCGCCAATGTCACCTGTAAACAAAGAAAATGAAGGGAATTAACAGACCAATTTAAATTGAAAGAAAGAAAGATATCGACAATCAACTGTAACAACATCCTAAAGCCTAACTAAAATGAGCATTAACTTACCAGATGAGGGAAAAATAATAATATTACAAAGATGATCAAACTTTAACAAATTATGGGCAAATCAAATCCAATCACATTATTCCTTAAAGAAAACAATAAACAACAAGCTATATTTAAGAAAGAAAAAATACAATTAAGAAGCCAATCATAAGCATAACAAAAAAGAGACATTAACAGATAAAAAAGAGCACGACTCGGCTTCTTCATATATTTAGGAATTAAGTAATTAAAAGTCATTGCAGACATAAATTGGTATTAAAAGGCTTATGCAAAATTATACAATTCACTCATGCTATGATGACAAGTAAATCACATCGTTGAAATAAGAGATGTAATCCATTTAAATATTCATAATACATACTAACCATACTCGAGCTAAAAGAATAGCAAATCTTACTCAACTATTATGATAATCGACCTTGATAAACAGTTGAAAGATCTATCACTGGAAGGTAGAACAACCTAGGAACAACAGTAAATGGGTCTGGCGACATTCAAATGAAAAAGAATTGAAACGGGGAATAGTAAAGACACAAATATGAGTTTAAACAACTATCGCAATTTCCACATTTAGCTTAAAGTAAAAGATTAAATAACATGACATCGAACACTAGTTATTATTGTGTATCCATAACAAATACTCCTAAGAATATGCTAAGGCTAGTGGAACCATTTGAAATTAATCGATGCACACTTTTGGAGACCAAGAAAATGGAGACAGTAACCTATTTCAATAAGAAAAAAAAAATCTTCCACCATGGAGCAAGATGTAAACAATCAACAGTCAAACTAAATGCATCCAAATCAGACTATAATAGGAACTCGACTCAAAATCATAGCTCAAATAAGACTCGGCTCGACCAAAATCATGAAAAGAAACAACTCAGAACCGAGAAAAAACAGAACTAGAACTCAAAATGACGAACAAAGAACTTAATGTTAAATAATCAACATCATAAACCTTGAGATGTTGGAAACGCCATGTCGAAATCTAAAAGACGGGAAGAGTATTATAGAGGAGGACGCATTACCTCTTTCGGGGCAACGACTGGGGAGACGAGCTTGACCGCGAAGAACTTCCACCACCCGAATCGATTCCAATAAGCTTCGGCGAGCAAAATAGCTTCGAATTCGAGGAAAAGAGACTGAAAAATCCTCTCTGTTTTGGTCGAGAATTTCGCCTAAAAATGCCCTTATTTCGGGTAACCAAAATCAGCATCTAAAAATCCCCCCTAAAACAGTGAGGATGAAAGCTTTATATAGACAGAAAAACTAAGGTCGAATGGGGGGAAACGAGTGTTCAAATTTGAATTCGAAAAGCTCTTTTCGAAGCAATAGTGAAGGGATTCAGAAAATCCTTGAAAAGAGGCAAAAGGGGACGACGATGTGATCGATTAGGCTGCTAGGGTTATGGATTTTTGCAGATGATCACGTTTCTGAGTTCTCCGCGATTTTCGGTGATTTAGGCATGAAGAAGACGAAGGCAAGTACAGGGTGGGGTCGAGTTTTGGTATGCGTTGCTGTTGTATCGTTTCTCGCGTGAAGAAGACGCAGGGGTCATCTGGTTCTTTTTCGTATTGCTGATGTTATTGTTTATGGGTTCTTTGAATTGGAATTGTGGACTTGGAATTATAAATTGGGCCACTAGTTAAAGATGGGTTGGGAACATTGAATTGGGTCCAGGTTTGGAATGTTGATTGTATAATGTATTGTTGGGCTGAACTGGGAGTTGGGCTGGAATAGAATTGAGTAAAAGGCCCAAACTAGTCTCAAATGGGTTTAAGGTAAGGTAAAAATAAAAGACGAGCTAATATAAATTAATTCGGCTAAAATTTAAATAAGACGAGTTAATATAAATTAATTAATGAGTTTCTTAATCTTAACGAAACAAGATAATTAACTTGACTATAAATTAATTAATTCAAAAATATAAACCAACTCAAATTAAACTAATTAATAAAACATTTAACTAAAAAATAAAATCTTTTTGAGATGATTTTCGAACATTCATAAAATATACTAATTATATACATAATAATATAAAAAAAAACATATTTATTATTTTAGAAATCCAAAAGTGACAGAATTACATAAAGTAATCATTTTTGGAATTTTATAAAACTAATTATATTAAGTCGTTTGAAATTGAAGAAGCTCGATAATTAATCTATAATGTGGAGGGTCAAAATTGGGTGTCAACAATGGACACTCTTCTTATAGATAATGGACTAGAATTTGATTCAGTTTCCTGACTTTAAAATATCTCCAAAAGAAGTAGTTTGCTTAATTAATTAATTTATAAGATGGACAATTAAAATGGAAAATCAAGTACTAGCAAATTAATTAATTTATAAGATGGACAATTAAAATGGAAAATCAAGTACAAAGAATTAGTCTAGCACAATTAGCATTTCTTTAATTGAAAGAATTTGAATTGATCAAAGGGCCATTTGATTGGTAAAGACTTCTACTAATTGATCAATTCTATCTCCACAAACTGCTTTTATGAAGTCACCATCCCTTTTATGTTAATATACATGTATTTAACTCAATTTTTTTTCTACTTGTGTTCAAAAACAATAAACTTGATTTACAAAATAAACCGGATGATAGATCGAAAGTAAAAACTTTATATATAAAAATGTTATTTAATTTGGTTGCAGCTCATATTTATATCCTTCAACTTTTGTTGTGCACAAATATATATTTAAACCTAATTTATTTGCACTTAATGGGGGTCTTGAATCTAAATGGTTCAGACATTGGGTCATTAAGTGCATTTTTTTTTTAAAGTTTTACTACTTAATAGCTCTTAAGAGCTCTAATTCGGTCAGATCCAAAAAGAAGTTTGAAGACCGTCCAGCGTTCTCTTGGTATCAAATACAGCTCTTTCACAAACTGCACTTTCAACCCATTAATTAACATTTTTTTTTGGTTATAACCGATAATGACCTCTATAACATATGCATATGTGTGCTTCAATCAAAATGAAATGTAATGCATGCGTCCAATAGCGATGCCATAATATTAATACAAATTCAAGATATAATGAATATGAACCAAGTAAATCACATATCCTTTAAAATATGCTTACGAGTCATGGAATTCAATCCAAGCGAGGAAAATAATCAAATAACTCATATCATGCCGCTGGTACCTATCTAAATGCTCGTCATCTCATTTATACAGATCTTTACTACCCATTACCCCATTTGTTCAATTAAACATTACACTAACACTTCATAAAGAGTCAAAGAAAGTCTCAATTTTTCTTAATCAAAACCTAAAAAATTAAATTATGATTTTCCTTTCTTTAAAAACTCTGAACAATCCCAATCTAGTCAAATATGCAATCGATATAGTAAATGATTTTGTAGTCACCTATCTTTCCATGAAAAGAATCGGCTCAAAATGTCAACTTCGAGACATACAGGTGCCGAATCTGAAAATTTCTTTCAAAATAGTTTTATCCATATCTTGCGAAACTCATGGATAAAAGTTAGCTAAAATGAACCATTAATTAACACCCAAATATAAATAAAGAAATACATAAAACTCACTTTGGGGAAAAAATTCCTCGATTCCCCAATTAAATCACATATCCTTTAAAATATGCTTACGAGTCATGGAATTCAATCCAAACGAGGAAAATAATCAAATAACTCATATCATGCTGCTGGTATCTATTTAAATGTATGTCATCTCATTTATACATATCTTTATTACCCATTACCCCATTTGTTCAATTAATCATTACACTAACACTTCATAATACTCTATCCATTTCCAATAATATATCTTCCATTTCACATCTGCAATACATAAACGTGAATCAACGAGTCACATTCAAGAAAAATTGCTCGAGAAATGTGAACCTTCCAACCGTTAATTACCTGTCCTGGTATAAGGTGAAGACCGAATCAGCATGTATAAATTTGTAAGTTCTTGGATACATTGACATTTCCTCACACCTTATTGGAACTACTGTTATGACTCCTTTGAAGAGTTCGACTCCTACGTCAACTAGTAATCCTAAAGACAAGGGATAACTTAGTTTTAATATAATTAGATCTCCTAAGTCACATATAACTTATACTACTATAGTTATATATAAATACAGGAGTAGACATAACACATTGTAAGAGCGATATAAATAATATATCCTTTGGTTCTTGCTTCTCAAAATACTTCAATCTGCGAAGTCATTAGTATTAAATGCATATAAAAGACAACAAATCAGAAAATAGTAAGGCTTATTTAACAAAAAAAAACTCAAAACTAATCCCATAGTGAAGTAACAAGGTGTCCGGCAACAAACATCAAAAGATACCACGAGTGGATGATTTTGCATATGCTGCTTCAAATGATCAGGCTTCTGAAAGCTCACAACACACGGATTTCAGCATTTCTTTCCTCTTAACTCGTCATCTTTAAACTCTATCTGACAGATCAAACAATTGTCATACTATAATTAATCTGCTATGAATTTTTTTAATTTTGATTAACTCAAGTAGAGTAATTTGATTCCTCAAACTAGTCCATAGCTCGTATATGGATATATATATATCAATGACCATAAAACATCAGCCCACAACACTAGATACATAAAATCTCTATAAAAAAGAAGTTAAGCACAAAACTTACAACTAAAGTGACGAAGCATCAACAATACCACAACAAAATCGGAGATCCATACAAATGACATAAACAAAAAGAAAGAAAATTGAGAGACCTGACTGAACCTGTGGCTTCATGCACGGAGCTGGCGAGAAGAGGAGAAGGCAAGGAGATCGCCGGCTACGATGATTCAGTGAAATACCACCGGCGATTTGGGCAAGGTTCGTGCACGGAGCTGCCGAGAAGAGGAGAAGGCAAGGAGATCGCCGGCTACGATGATTCAGTGAAATACCACCGGCAATTTGGGCAAGGTTCGTGCACGGAGCTGCCGAGAAGAGGAGAAGGCAAGGAGATCGCCGGCTACGATGATTCAGTGAAATACCACCGGCAATTTGGGCAAGGTTCGTGCACGGAGCTGCCGAGAAGAGGAGAAGGCAATGAGATCGCCGGCTACGATGAGTCGGTGAAATACCACCGGCGATTTGCGCGAGATTGGGCTCCTAATTTGTGCGAATTGGATGACTTCGAGTCTTTAAAACGCCTCAATATATACAATATAACATTAAACCGTCGATCTACAAATAGATAATCTGACGGATGAAAAACTGCCACAATATATTGTATTTGCGGCGGTTATTGTAAACCGCCGTACATAAATCGTCGCTAGTTCTTCCTTTTTTTGTAGTGAGAGTCAAAGAAAGTCTCATTTTTTCTCCATCAAAACCTAAAAATTTAAATTATGACTTTTCCTTTCCTTAAAAACTTTGAACGATCCCAATCTAGTCAAATATGAAATCTATATAGTAAAGGATTTTGTAGTCACCCATATTTCCATGAAAAGAATTGGCTCAAAATGTCAACTTCGAGACCTACAAGTGTCGAATCTAGAAATTTCTTTCAAAATCGTTTTATCTATATCTTTCGAAACTCACGGATAAAAAGTTAGCTAAAATGAACCATTAATTAACACCCAAATATAAATAAAGGAAATACATAAAACTCACTTTTGGGAAAAAAAATTCTTCAATCACTAATTTAATCTTTATTTCGACGATAGATTGGTGGGGATGTGTAGATGAAAGGTTAGATTCTTCACNCCCCCCCCCCCCCCCCCCCCGACCACCACCATAATCAAATCTTGATATACGTACCAAAATCTTGAAATCTTTCCAATTGTGAATGGATCATTGCAATTGTGAGGAACCCGATCCCGACCAAGTATCACAATTTTGAACCAGCCATCATCATTGCAAACCTCTCATACCCCCTAAGAGACACTAATCTGATCCCGTAATTGTGAATACAATATTATAATTGCGAGAAACACTCTAAACTTAGGTTTAAAAAAAATCAAACATTGTATATGCGAACAAAGATCTTGCACTTGTGAGATTCTTCAGAAGATTGTACTTCACAATCACGAGCAGCACCAAATACATTAATTGAAAAAAATTACTACATTCAGTCAAGCTCTGATTGAATCCTGGAGATTTGTTCAAGACTCCATGGAAACTGAAAATGTGTAGATTGACTAAAAACCACACTTAAGATATGTTGTAATCATTAAATCACCAATTCTGGATTGTCTTGATGGAATATTGACTGTGGTCAATCTTAAGTTTCTTAAACTCAAAATTTTCAACCAATGAAGAAATCCTTATGTTGCTAGCCCTTGCCTTGGAACAAGCTTCGAAACTATAGGCATAGGCCATCTCTATCAAACTCATATTTTAAATCACTCCTAAACATTTTGTGATCCATACAACCTATCCAAATAATTCCAAATTCCCTTTTTGGACCTAACAGAACTGTCAAAATTCAATTTCGAGTGCATTAAACAATCTGTGTTTAAAACAAAATTACTGATTTCATGTTTAGTCTTGCCTTAGATGATTAGTTCTACTCTTTGTGTGATTGGATCCTCCGATTTAATATTCTGGGAAAGATTGTCTCTTGTGTGGTAGTCTTCAGATGTAAGATTCTAGAAGGGACTACCTATTTCGATGTAAAATTTGGGGAGAATGTAGGTTCTCAATGTTTATTCCGATATGTAAGATTCTAGAATTGACTAGTTGTTCCAATGTAAGATTCTGAGAGATGCTTAGTCTGATTGTGGCTTTTTTTATGTAAGATTCTGAAAAAGACTAGCCATATTTTTGATGTAAAATTCCTGAAGGAGCTAGGTTCGCGTGGATATTCTGATGTCAGATTCTGGGAATGACCAACCCTTCTGATGTAAGATTCCGGAATAGGCTAGTCTTCATTATTGCCATTCTGATGTAAGATTACAGGATGAGTTTTGCCTCCTTCGCGACTATACCAATGTCAGATTTCAATTAGTCTTGGCTTGAGTTTATTGTTGATGCTCTTAGATGTTCTTGGTACTGTTCTTCCTAATATAAGCTCTTGTATGTATTCGTCAAGCTTATGGGGGTTTGGTCATATTATTAGTTTCCTCTATTCTGTCTTTTGTATGCACCTTCTAGGCTTATGGGGTCTAGACAAATTTAGATTACTTAGATTCAATCTAAGATTTTTCCTATGCGACTAATGGCTTATCTTACAATTATTATTCCCTTATAATTAACTTACTCGCATTTTATTATGTTTTACAATATCAATCTCGATCGGCCTACTATTGGGTACCCGTTATTTTGGTACTCATGTATACCACACTCTTCATCTCTTTTTCCTGGTGTAGATCCAAGCTCTAGTTGACTGCGTTGATCCTCATACAACGCAATTGATAGTCGTTGATGAGGGTAAGCGTAATTATCAGCATTTAGAGTTGACTCATCTCTTCCGTATATTTTGACTAGTCTTTTGTATTCCGAGAGTCTGTATATTTGTATATGCCTAGTCCTATTAGGTTTTGGGATGGATCTTTTGTAGCTTTTGTTGTCGTTCACTATATGTATATATGTAGGCCTTGTTCTTTCCGCTACTATTTCATTTACCCCGATTGTATTTCCGTTAAAGTTGGTTCTTCCACTCCCTAGGCCCGTTACTTTTGTTGTATTCCCCTTAAAGTTAGTAAATTTTAATTTTAGCTTAGCTTTGCATGGTACATTACACAATAATAATTATATAGAAAAATAGCATAGTTCACATCAATTAAAACTCATAGAAAAGCACACAATACAATTGTTCATCACGCAAATCTTGGCCAAAATGATTAAACACATGAATCATCCTTATTACTTTGTTACACACATAAAATAGGTAGCTTCTTAATTATTTGTCTACATAGTCAAAGCCAAGCCATGGGACACTGAAAGTTTGCTAGTAGTGGCAAGGTGAGTAACAATAGCAAGCATATTTTGCCCAATAATATTTGTGACCCCATGGTTTGTACTTCTTACAAATACCATATTTAGCTCCATAATAGTGCTTGCAATGATAACTACATTTGTAAGAGTATTGACAAGGCCCATTCCACTTGTCACTTTTTTTCCAACAATATTTCCCTTCGGCCATTTGTATTTCTGCAAAAATGAGAAAATTGGAAACCTCATGGTATGTACTTGAGATAGAAAATTTATCATAATTTCTAAATAAATTTTGTTTCCTAAAAAAATAAATATTTTAAAAATTCATAATTTTAAACAAATCATTACATTTGGTAGCTATATAATCATGTTTGACTAGTCACAAAATTTAATAAAATAAAAATATTTTAAAATATTTAATCTTAAACAAATCATTATAGTTGGTAGCTATAGAATCATGTCGACTCACCAGTTGCAGCAACAAGGAAGAGGCTAAAGAGGAGGGCAAGAAAAGTAGTGTACTTTGCCATAACTCTTATTTTCTATTGATTTCTTGTGGTGGAAACAAACAATTGAAATTGTGGTATTTATAGTGTTGGAAACTCATGTTGTCAACGTAATTCCATTTGATTTGTTCAAGGATTACGTTGGATGTTTGATAAATTAGTCATAAGAGATGGATAATTAAATTATGACACATCAAGTACAAAGAATTAGTCCAACACAATTAGCATTTCTTTACTCGTAAAGAATTTGAATTGATCAAAGAGCTTGAGAGATAAAGTCTTCTACTAATTGATCAATTCTATATCTCCACACATTCCTTTAATTTTATGAGTTCACCACCCCTTTGTGTTAATACGTGTTATTTTCACAATTGTACCCAAGGTTATGGACTACTTCGTCGAACTCAAGGTTAGTAAGGAATCACACAAAGAGTCCATACTTTTGTTTGTAAGGAAATTTGCAGAAGATGTTCAAGAAATGAGAGAAATTTCATTTACTCTTAGATAACAAGGGATAGTATTAACAAGTGTTATTATTTCTTATTAGAAAAGTGACAATCCATCAGAATGACTACAATTTTTCAAGAATAAGTTTGAATGTGTGGGAATAGCTATAGTTAGTCTGCATAGCATCAATGTGGTGCTTATATGGAAGTGTTGATGGTCAAATCTTCTAAATTTTGTTATTCAAAGCCAAACCAAGTTATATTAGCGATTCCAATTCTACTTGGACATAATTTCCTCTTTTTTATAAATAAATAAATA
>NC_064290.1:55078373-55084252 GCF_019186545.1 Solanum stenotomum
CCTTATTACATTGTTACACACATAAAATAGGTAGCTTCTTAATTATTTGTCTACATAGTCAAAGCCAAGCCATGGGACACTGAAAGTTTGTTAGTAGTGGCAAGGTGAGTAACAATAGCAGGCATATTTTGCCCAATAATATTTGTGACCCCATGGTTTGTACTTCTTACAAATACCATATTTAGCTCCATAATAGTGCTTGCAATGATAACTACATTTGTAAGAGTATTGACAAGGCCCATTCCACTTGTCACTTTTTTTCCAACAATATTTTCCTTCGGCCATTTGTATTTCTGCAAAAATGAGAAAATTGGAAACCTCATGGTATGTACTTGAGATAGAAAATTTATCATAATTTCTAAATAAATTTTATTTCCTAAAAAAATAAATATTTTAAAAATTCATAATTTTAAACAAATCATTACATTTGGTAGCTATATAGTCATTTTTGACTAGTCACAAAATTTAATAAGATAAAAATATTTTAAAATTTTTAATCTTAAACAAATCATTATATTTGGTAGCTATAGAATCATGTCGACTCACCAGTTGCAGCAACAAGGAAGAGGCAAAAGAGGAGGGCGAGAAAAGTAGTGTACTTTGCCATAACTCTTATTTTCTAATGATTTCTTGTGGTGGAAACAAACAATTGAAATTGTGGTATTTATAGTGTTGGAAACTCATGTTGTCAACTTAATTCCATTTGATTTGTTCAAGGATTACGTTGGATGTTTGATAAATTAGTCATAAGAGATGGATAATTAAATTATGACACATCAAGTACAAAGAATTAGTCCAATACAATTAGCATTTCTTTACTTGTAAAGAATTTGAATTGATCAAAGAGCTTGAGAGATAAAGTCTTCTACTAATTGATCAATTCTATATCTCCACACATTCCTTTAATTTTATGAGTTCACCACCCCTTTTGTGTTAGTACATGTTATATTCACAATTGTACCCAAGGTTATGGACTACTTCGTCGAACTCAAGGTTAGTAAGGAATCACACAAAGAGTTCATATATTTGTTTGTAAGGAAATTGCAGAAGATGTTCAGGAAAATGAGAGAAATTTCATTTACTCTTAGATAACAAGGGATAGTATTAACAAGTGTTATTATTTCTTATTAGAAAAGTGACAATCCATCGGAATGACTACTATTTTTCAAGAATAAGTTTGAATGTGTGGGAATAGCTATAGTTAGTCTGCATAGCATCAATGTGGTGCTTATATGGAAGTGTTGATGGTCAAATCTTCTAAATTTTGTTCTTCAAAGCCAAACCAAGTTATATTAGCGATTCCAATTCTACTTGGACATAATTTCCTCTTTTTTATAAATAAATAAATAAATTTATACCACTAGCAGAGAATCTAGCAACCTCTTATTAATAATAAAAATAAAATCTTCAACGTGAATAAGTACAAACAAGGGGATCGGGTCTCAGGTCAGGGCCATATCTTGGGTCGGAGTCGAGGATTGGGTTGGGGTCGAGTCAGGGTTGTGTCACAAGTCAGGGTGTCGGGTCGGGGTCGAGTCTTGGGTCGAGGTTGGATCTTAGGTCGGAGGCGGGCTGTGTCTCGAGTCGAGGTCGGGTCTCAAGTTGGAGTCTTAGTTTCGGGTGTCAATGTCAAATCAGGGTTCACAAATTGAAAATTGAGTGTCGATTTCAAGGTTGGATCAAGGTTTGGGGTCGAGGTCAAATTTAGGTATTAGGTCTAGGTCTCGGTTGGGTCTCAGGTCGGAGTCAGGATCGAGCAGGGGTCAAGGTCTCGGGTCTTGGATCTGTGTCAAGTCTCGGATGGGGGTCGGATCTTGAGTCAGGGTCAGGGTTGGGTCTCGAGTCAGGGTCGGGGTCTCAAGTTGAGGTTAAGGATTGGTTTAGGTCTCAGGTAGGGGTCGGGGTCAGGGTCAGAGTCAGAGCTGGGTCTTCAATCGAGGTCAGGCTCATGTCGTGGTTGGGGTCGAATTTTGGGTTAGGGTTAGGGTTGAGTCTCAGGTAAGGGCTAGCATTGTGGATAGATCTCGAGTTGGGTCGGGTCTCGGGGTCGAGGTCTTGAGTCAAGGTCGGGTCTCAGGTCGGACTAGGAGTCGAGTCTCGAGCCAAGATCGAGGTCAAATCTTGAGGCGAGGTTGGGTCTTGGGTCGGGGTCGGGGTTGAATGGCAGATCAATTATCGAGGTTGGTTTCTAAGTAAGAAACTATTTTTCTAAAAAGTATGTTTCTACTCTGTAGCTAAAAATAAAAGATGTTTTCTAAACAAATATGTTTTATTCACCAATTATACACTAGAAAATATTTTCCACTCACCAACCAAGAACAAGAAAATAAGTTAGAAATCAACTTAT
Organism: Solanum stenotomum; assembly: GCF_019186545.1. Lineage (NCBI taxonomy): Eukaryota > Viridiplantae > Streptophyta > Magnoliopsida > Solanales > Solanaceae > Solanum > Solanum stenotomum. The sequence goes on from NC_064290.1 coordinate 55,080,721, forward strand.
TTTCTAAGAAACATTTACTAGAAAAACATTTTCCTATGCTGAACACACCCCAAATTCTAAAACCTTAAAAGAGACATCTATGCTTTTCAAAATAGTCATAGCTAGTGATTTAATACTATAACTTACATTAATTAAAAGTGATTCTTTTATGGTCGTTTTGGTCATATTATTGCTGTTTTCTAGTAGTGGATGTTGTTTACTAATGCATGTATTTTTTATTTTGCTAGATTCAAATTCGAGGACAATTTATTTTCAAAGAGAGAGGAATCAAAGAATCCATGGTGGCATACCTCCATTAAAGTTGATGAGTTCAATGAAGAGGTAATGATAGTCATTAAGTCAGTACTCAGTTATATTTAGAGGTTTCATGGGTATATAGCTAGTTATGCTTCAGTTTGACCTCTGTGTCCTTTATCAGTGATTTCAGTACTATGATTTACATTAATGAAAAGTGTTTCATTTACAATACTTCCCTTCAAATGCTTTTAAGCTATGTTTTCGTTCATGTCTAGATGTATGACATGTCTAATGCTATATTATGGGTATGATAGGACCAACAATGGCATTCAAGAGTATCNTATGTGGAGTCATGTAGTTATTATTCATTTTAGCTTAGCCTTGCATGATACTTTACACAATAAGTATTCATATAGAAAAACACCATAGTTCACATCAATTAATACTCATAGAAAAACATACAATACATTTATTCATTAAGCAAAGCTTGGCCAAAATAGTTGCATACATAAATCAGCCTTATTACATTGTTACACACATAAAATAGGTAGCTTCTTAATTATTTGTTTACATAGTCAAAGCCAAGCCATGAGACACTAAAATATTCTTAGTAGTGGCAAGGTGAGTAGCAGTAGCAAGCATATTTTGCCCAGTAATATTTGTGACCCCATGGTTTATACTTCTTACAGATACCATATTTAGCTCCATAGTAGTGCTTGCAATGATAACTACATTTGTAAGAGTATTGGCAAAGTCCATTCCACTTGTCACTCTTTTTCCAACAGTATTTCCCTTCTGCCATTTGTATTTCTGCAAAAATGAGAAATTGAAACACCATGGTATGTACTTGAGATAGTAAATTTATCATAATTTCTAAACAAATTTTATTTCCTAAAAAAAACAAATATTTTAAAAATTCGTAATTTTAAACAAATCATTATATTTGGTAGCTATATATAATCATGTTTGTCTGGTCACAAAATTTAACAAGAAAAAAATATTAAATTTTTTTTTGTAATCTTAAACAAATCATTATATTTGATATCTATAGTATCATGTTGACTCACCAGTTGCAGCAACAAGGAAGAGGCAAAAGAGAAGGGCGAGAAAAGTGGTGTATTTTGCCATAGCTCGTATTTTGTGTGGATATTTTGGTGAGGAAACAAACAATTGAAATAGTTGTATTTATAGTGTGGGAAACTCATATTGTCAACTTAATTCCATTTGATTTGTTCAAGGTTACGTTGGATGTTTGCTTATTTAATTTAGATGGATAATTAAAAGGACACATCAAGTACAAAGAATTAGTCCAGCAGAATTAGCATTTATTTAATTGTAAGGAATTTGAATTGATCAAAGAACCATTATTGAATGATAATTAAAGTCTTCTACTAATTGATCAATTCTATATCTCCACAAATATTGACTAACATCATGAAAAAAGTTAAAAGATTTGTGAATGAAGGTATATTGGTTAAAACTCACCTTTGATGAGTATAATTGAATTATAATGGACATGAAGAATTAATGTGGATATCAAAATTGATAGTGAGGATCATGGCTTAACCGTGTTATATTCTTTTACCACATTCTTACATAACCTTCACCGATACATTTCTGTATGAAAAAGAAAGTATCTAACTTGACGATGTTACTATTGCAGTAAACCCTAAAGAATTGAGAAGAGCTTTCCGGATAGTAGAGCTAAGGGTACTTAAGGTATTGTGAGTAGGGAAAGAAAATAATATAAAGAATTTAATAGGAAAAAGTCTAACGTCAGATCGAAGTCTAGAGCAAGGAAGCAAAATTGCGATGAGTGGTGGAAGTAGGGTTACTACAAAAGAGATTGACCTAAACAAAAAAAATAAAAGAGGAAAGCAGAAAGTTGATCACTCTACAAACATTGGTGGTACTAATAATAATTTAGATGACAGTGACTATGTAGGAAAAGTTTGTGATGTGAATTCTGATCATAAGCACAATTCTTGGATTCTTGATTCTGGTGAATTGTTGACATATATGTCTACACAAGAATTGGTTTGCAACATACAAACAGACAAGTGAGATTGTTAATCGATGTGATTATAATTCATTAGATGTAAAGGGCGTTGATAATATCAAATTGAGAATGTTTGTTAGCATTATCAGAAATATTAAGTGCTGGCATGTTCCTTGAATGAAGAGGAATTTGATTTCTCTTTTGACATTGGATGATCAAGGGTATAATTTTCACTTGGAGAATGAAACACTTAAGGTTTGTTTGGAAAGCCACTTGATAATTGGAATTGGTGTAATTACTAGGGTAGTAATTACCAACCTAGTAATTACACTGTCTAGTAATTACACTGACTTGTTTGGTTGCCACAGTGTAATTACACATGTTCTGTTTGGATGTCACAATGTAATTACACATATTCCGTTTGGATGCACAATTGCAATTATAAATTTATAATAAATTTTAAAAATAAAAAATTAATTATTTAAAATTTATACTAGACAAATAATAAGAAACTTTATAAATGACATTAAATTAAATATTTAAGATATATATTCTTTTTTGAAAATATATTAATTAATAAACATATTTTCTGTAACTAATATTATGAAAAAATAATTGATTTATATTTTTTCAAATTAATATATTACAATTGAATTGATCGTAACAACTGAAAGTATGAAGTTTCTACGAATATCGTGAAATGCATGTTTGATAAAAAGAATAATATATAAATAAAATGTCATAAAGTCTCCATAGTACTCATGAAGGGTAGACTTTATTCTAGACTTGTTAGCAAGAACTTTTGGGCCGAAGTAATTAATACAACTTGCTATTGATCTCTATCCACAACTATTGAGTTCAAAATTGCTTTAAGTTTCGGTCCAGTTTGCCTGCCTACTGATTATTTGAAGGATGTTTGGTTACCCTACGTACGCTTGTGTAAGGGATGGAAAAAAAAAAGTGCATATTACTAGAGTATCAAATAGAGTAAAAGGTTACAAGTTATGGTTCATAGATCAAAAGACTCCATGATCAATTATTAGTAGTAATGTGGCATTCAATGAATTGTCTCACTAGATAGTCAAAAGGAAAAGGCAATAGCAGAAATATATTGTGGTGTTAGTGATTGCATAGAGCTAGAAGTGAATCTCCACTAGCTGATCAGCCCAGTAGTTCAGAAGTGAAAGGGTGTGCAATATATTAATCAAAATGATGTAGATGCACCCATATAACTATAGTTGTAAATCGTTGCAACATGTAGGGAAAATAGAGTAATAAACCGACCAAAATGATTTG
>NC_064290.1:55084352-55098055 GCF_019186545.1 Solanum stenotomum
CTTGTAATGATATACACCCACACTATAAAGCCACCGTAGAACTTCTAATTTTGGTTGGTGCAACTTCATCATCATAATATACTACACAATCCATTCCCTTATGACGAACTTCACAAACTATAGTTTCCAAAGTCGCAGCACTCTCAACATAGTCATTCTCTTACTTACACCATTCTTCATTGTCTAGACACTTCCGTTGTATAAGTCACACAAAAACTATTCTCGTTGTTGAATAAATGACCGGAGAAATAAGACGTTCCTGAAGTCTCTTAATAAATGTTCATCTTTCAATACCATAAACTCAAAACACATCCCTTGGCCACAACCTTACTCACGATAATCTATTCAAACAATTATTCACAGTCACAATTCGAGTCCAATGACACCAATATCAAGAAATTTAGGGAAAAAGGGCAAAACGGTCCAAAAGTCTCATACCGGAAAACGATACCCAAATCTGAAAATTTTTGATGTAAAGTGATCCTTAAAGTATTTGGAAGCTAATGGTGAAAACCAATTTAAAAACGGAGTTGAAATCAATTCACAAACTCAATTTGAAGGAAAATCCACATTCTTGAAGAAGTCTAAAATATTCAGATCCAAAACCCCAACTCAAAAATGAAATATCTCTTGAAAAACATCTTACCCATGCTTAGATAAGTTCAAATATCAAATTTCATCAAAAACGGAGTTAAGATCGACCTTGAAATTCTCAATTTGTCAAACTTTAACTTTATCGGGAAGGTCCAAATTGTATGCGGTTAATATGATGAAAATAATCGATGAATTAATAATTTTATGCTAAAATCAGTTTACCCATAACATAAGGATCGTAAATATACCTTTTTCATCAAAAAGGGAGTCCAAATCGATAAAACCCTAATTTTTCCCAAGAGATTTACGGATAGGGACTAGATAAAGAAATTATGAGAAAATGTCGAATTGAAGATTGAATACTAACCCTCATATTAATTCAAGAAGAAACCCGCAAGAATCACTTCATTCCGATCTTTAGAACTCCCGATATGCTCAAAATACCAAATGAACACAGTCTAAGATTTTTATAACAGTACATGACTGTTATGCATCAGAAAAACAGCAGTTAATTTTTCACTAAAAAGGTCGTAATTTCCTCATACGATAGTGAAATGACCTGATTCTTTGTTGTAAATGTCTTAAATAATGATATGGACCTTCTTGTTCAATCGGAGCTCAATTTCATGCTCGTTTGCCCAGTCAAATATCATTTCTACTAGGTAAACAATTATTTCTTATTTGCGATAAAAGTCCAATCTCGGGTTAGCAAAAATGCACCAAAATTTGTAGATAAGTCCTATAATTCATGCTCGAAATTTCAGAACCTTTGGAATAATTTTTCAACCTTTAAAACTAATAGTGAACTCTTTAGTTGCCACAATATGCTGAAATAGTGTCAAAGCATCCAAGAAGCTTAAAAGCTCACCCAAAACTCATTTGGCACTTCCCGAACACAAACCAAATATGCTACTAGCTTGAAAATGACATTTCGGACTCAATGAAATCGTCGGAATTTGAATTCGAGGTCTCCTTGACCCGGTATCCGATAAGGCATCAAGAAACTAACTTTAGGCTCAAAAACTCGAAACGCACTCGGGGCCTCTAAAAATTCAACCAAGACTCATTCTAGACTTAGAATNTTTGTTGACCAAAGTCAAGTCTTGATCAAAATTTCACAATTTTTGCAACTTAGGACCTCAAATCATCGTTTTAACTCCAAATTTGACTTCGTAAATTCTCATAGACCCGTTTTGACATTCTAAAACTACTGGAATCGACGAAAATCCGATTCGAGTCTCGAAACTCCAAATGACTCGAAATGGAACTTTTAACCAAACTTTAACTCTTAAAAACTCAACTTTTCATCAATTTTTCCTTCAAACCAACTTCGAAAATACAACAATTAGGACTCAGGGCAACTATCGGGAGGGGTAAAACGGTCATTTTATGAAAATTTCCAAATATGACCTCTATGGTCATTACAAGTGACACGATTTCTAAGGTGATCAAGCGAGTAATGAGCGGGTTTTTAGATTTTGAAAATTTAAATTTTTACCAAAATCAACAATTCAAGTCAATAATTTCAATAGTTCTGTTGGGTTCGAAAGGTAATGTGTGACTTCGTTGGATAGTTGTTTGGGTCCTGAGGCTTTTGAGCGTGATTGTGTGTTGGGTTAGACTTTTGCAAGTTTAAATCAAACCCTGATGGTAGTGTGTGATGTGGCAGTATCACACATTAGCACATTAGCAGTGTAAACTCCAATATTGTAAAGTCTGATATTACAAAAAATTTGGTGTTGAAGAGAACATGGTTTAACTTCTACACAAAGGCATGTAGTTCACATGTTTACAAAGGCATGTAGTTCACATGTTTACATTATGAAGACCTACAAGTTCATCTCCTAAACTTTTTAGAAATCGCTAACATATACATTACTCAAGAAATCTTTAAACAACAGGTCGTAAACCAATCTACGGGTCGTAAATATGGCTGGTAGAAAAGAGACTTAAAACTTTAGCTTGAATACCACACAGATAGGATCTACCGATCGTAGTTCAAACCACGGTTCATATATGGCCTTGTGGAATATTTCGATAGCTTTTGAGTTAAGGTTGTTTTGGTCTTTTCTCACTTTTTTATTTCCTTAACCGCGAGCAGGGTGAGGGGCCGTGGTCCTATTCATGGCCCGTGGACCCTTTCGTGGTTTGCCCTTCTCTTTTGTTCAATCCTAGTTCAGATTTCGAGGTATTATATATTCAAGGGCCCGTATGAGTAAGTTTGTTTTAGGAGTTTCTGAGACCAGGGTTAAGAAGTGTAAGACTGCTGGTATGCTATGTTGATTAAGTAGATGGACATCTCAAATTGATGACTCATGCCTAACAAATAAAGTAAGAGAAATTTAAGAAAGGTGAGAGGGAGTGTAAAAGGGCAAGGAAAAGCAGTGTAGACTATTCTCAACAAAAATCAGGTGGCTACAATCACTCCCAGTTTCGTTAGAAGATTTTCGGCCTAATTTCATCCTCATCTAGTATCACACCATGAGGCTATCCCTTTGACGTAACACGGGACCTAGGATCACGAGTGACTCCAAGCTAACCCTGTGTCTGGCATATATTAAGCATACTGAGAATAACTGAATAAGACATGTACTATACGGAAGCTAAAACAATAGATAACTGAAAGTGGGGAAATACCCAACTAGTATGAATGTATAAACTATAATGAAAGTCTAGTGATGACTGAAACACCACATAACAATTCAAGTTGCATCTACTACTACGTCTGAAAAGTCTCTAACTAAGGTGAGTTGTTGAGACTGCCCCCAGCTAACTCTTAACGAAAACTGAAAACTAAAAGTAAAGACTGAAAGGAAAGCATGTCTGCTGTCCTCTAAATATGAGGACTCGCCACTAAACCTGCTGAATGCGGACTGAAAATCGATCTATGTTTGATCTGGATGCTGAGTACTGATGAGTCCTTAGTAAATTGGCAAAATAGAGGGTTTACCTGATGTGGGGCTCGTTTGACCTTGTAAATTGGCCGTTTTGGCTGTGGCGACCAACTGGCTCCATAGCTAAGGTCTTAACGGAGGTCCATGTAAGTTTTTAGCAAAAATGACGTCGAAATTCCAGGTCACCATAAAATGGTGTGGACCATAGCACACGAAAATTGGCAAAATGGGGGGTTTACCTGCTCTGGGTTTCGTTTGACCTTGTAAATTGGTCGTTTTGGCTATCGCGACCAATTGGCTCCATAGCTAAGGTCTTAATGAAGGTCCATGTAAAGTATTGGAAAAAATAACGTAGGAATTCTGGGTCACCATAACATGTCGTGGACTATAACATACAAAAATCGGCAAAATGAGGGTGTACCTGCTCTAGGGCTCGTTTGACCTTGTAAATGGGTCGTTTTGGCTGTGGCGACCAACTGTCTCCATAGCTAAGGTCTTAACAGATGTCTATATAAGTTTATGGATAAAATGACAGCAGAATTCTGGGTCACCATAAAATGTCATGGACTATAGCACACGAAAAATGGGGGGTTTATTGGCTCTAGGCTCATTTGACTTTGTAAATGGGTCATTTTAGCCGTGGCGACCAACTGACTCCATAGCTAAGGTCTTAACGGAGGTCCATGTAAGTTTTTGGCAAAATTGACGTCGGAATTCTAGGTCACCATAAAATGTCGTGGACTATAGCACACGAAAATTGGCAAAATGGGGGACTTACCTGCTCTAGGCTCGTTTGACCTTGTAAATGGGCCGCTTTGACCATGGCAACCAACTGGCTCCATATCTAAGGTCTTAACGGAGGTCCATGTAAGTTTTTGGCAAAAATGACATCGTAATTCCGAGTCACCATAAAATGTTGTGGACTATAGTACACGAAAATTGGCAAAATTAGGGGTTTACCTACTCTATGGGTCGTTTAACCTTGTCAATGGGCCGTTTTGGCTCCATATCTAAGGTCTTATCAAAGGTCCATCTAATTTTTTGGCAAAAATGACGTCGGAATTCCGGATCACCATAAATTAATCTGGACTATAACACATGAAAATTGGCAAAATTGGGGGCTTACCTACTCTGGGGTCGTTTGACCTCGTAAATGTGTCATTTTGGCCATGGAGAACAAGTGGCTCCATAGCTAAGCTCTTAACGGAGGTCCATGTAAGTTTTTGGCACAAATGACGTTGAAATTCCGGGTCACTATAAAATGTCGTGGACTATAGCATAGAGTTCCATGAAAGTTTTTGGCAAAAATGAGGTCAGAATTTCGAATCACCATAAAATGCCGTGGACTATAGTACACGAAAATCGGCAAACCAAGGGGTTTACTTGCTCTGGGGCTCGTTTGACTTTATAAGTGGGCCGTTTTGGCCGTGGCGACAAACTGGCTCCATAAAGAAGGTCTTAACGGAGGTCCATGTAAGTTTTTGGCAAAAATAACGTCGAAATTCTAGGTCACCATAAAATGTCATAGACTGTAGCATACAAAAATAGGCAAAATTAGATGTTTACCTTCTCTGGGGATCCTTTGACCTTGTAAATGGGCCGCTTTGGCCGTGGCAACCAACTGGATCCATAGCTAAGGTCTTAACGGAGGTCCATGTAAGTTTTTAGCAAAAATGACGTCGGAATTCTAGGTAACCATAAAATGCCATGGATTGTAGCACACGAAAACTTGCAATATAGAGGGTTTACCTGCTCTGGGCTCGTTTGACCTTGTCAATGGGCGGTTTTGGCCGTGGTGACCAACTTGCTTCATTGATAAGGTCTTAATGGAGGTCTATGTAAGTTTTTGGCAGAAATGACGTCAGAATTCTGGGTCACCATAAAATGTCGTGGACTATAGCACACGAAAATTAGTAAAATAGGGGGGTTTACCATCTCTGGGCTTGTTTGACCTTGTAAATGGGTTGTTTTAGCAATGGCGACCAACTAGCTCTATAACTAAGGTCTTAACGAAGGTCCATGTAAGATTTTGGAAAAAATGACATTGGAATTTTGGGTCACCATAAATTATCGTGGACTATAGCACACAAAAATCGTCGAAATGGTGGGTTCACCTGCTCTGGGATCGTTTGACCTTGTAAATGACCGTTCTGGCCGTGGCAACCAACTGGCTCCATAACTAAGGTCTTAACGAAGGTCCATGTAAGTTTTTGGCAAAAATGACGTCGAAATTCTGAGTCACCATAAAATGTTGTGGACTATAGCACGCGAAAATCGACAAAATAGGATGCTTACTTGCCCTGGGGCTCGTTTAACCTTATATATGAGCCATTTTGGCCGTTGCGACCAATTGGCTCCATAGATATGGTCTTAACGGAGGTTCATGTAATTTTTTGGCAAAAATGACGACGAAATTCAGGGTCACCATAAAATGTTATGGACTATGGGGGGTTTATATGATCTAGGGCCTGTTTGACCTTGTGAATGGGCTGCTTTGGCCCTGGTGACCAACTGGTTCCATAGCAAAAGGTCTTAACGGAGGTTCATGTAAGTTTTTGGCAAAAATGACGTCGGAATTCCGAGTCACCATAAAATGTCATGGACTATAGCATACGAAAATTGGCAAAATAAGGGGTTTACCTGCTCTGGGCTCGTTTGACCTCTTAAATGGGGTGTTTTAGCTGTGGCGACCAACTAGCTCAATAGATGATGTCTTAACAGAGGTCCATGTAAGTTTTTGGCAAAAATGACGACGGTATTCCGGGTCACCATAAAATGTCGTGGACTATAGCACACAAAAATCGGCAAAACGGGGGGTTTGCCTTCTCTGGGGCTCGTTTGACCTTTTCAATGGGTCGTTTTGGTCGTGGCGACCAACTAGATCAATAGATAAGGTCTTAACGGAGGCCCATGTAAGTTTTTGGCAAAAATGACATCGGAATTTCAGGTCACCATAAAATGTTGTGGACTATAGCACACGAAAAAAGGCAAAATGAGAGGTTTAACTGCTCTAGGGATTGTTTGACCTTGTAAATGGGCCGCCTTGGCCCTGGAGACCAACTAGTTCTATATCTTAGCTCTTAACGGATGTCCATGTAGGTTTTTGGCAAAAATGACGTCGAAATTCCAGGTCACCATAAAATGTTGTGCACTATAGCACATGAAAATCGGCAAAATAGGGGGTTTACCTGCTCTGGGGGACTTTGACCTTGTAAATGGGTCGTTTTTGCCATGGCGACCAACTGGCTCCATAGTTAAGGTCTTAACAGAGGTCCATGAAAGTTTTTTGCTAAAATGACGTCGGAATTCTGGGTCACCATAAAACACCGTGGACTATATATAACACACAAAAATTGGAAAAATGGGGGGTTTACCTGCTTTGCGGCTCGTTTGACCATGTAAATGGGCCATTTTGGTTATGGCGACCAACTAGCTCCATAGCTAAGGTCTTAATGGAGCTCCATCTATGTGTTTTTGCAAAAATGACGTCGAATTTTGGGTCACCATAAAATGTCGTGGACTATAAAACACCAAAATCGGCAAAATTGGGGGTTTTCCTAGTTTGGGCTCGTGTGACCTTATAAATGGGCCATTTTGGCCGTGGAGACCAACTAGCTCTATAACAAAGGTCTTAACGAAGGTCCATGTAGGTTTTTGTCAAAAATGACGTTAGAATTCCGGGTCACCATAAAATATTGTGGACTATAGCACACGAAAATCGGCAAAATAAAGGGTTTACCTTCTCTAGGCTTGTTGACCTTGTAAAAGGGTCGTTTTGGCCGTGGCAACCAATTGGCTCCATATCTAAGATCTTAACAGAGGTCCATGCATGTTTTTGGCAAAAATGACGTCGGAACTCTGTGTCACCATATAATGTCGTGGACATTTGCACACAAAAATCGACAAAACTGGGGGTTTACCTGCTCTGGGGCTCGTTTGACATTCTCAATAGACCATTTTCACCGTGGCGACCAACTGGATCTATGGTTAAGGTCTTAACAGAGGTCTATGTAAGTTTTTGGCAAAATTGACGTCGGAATCCTAGGTCACCATAAAATACCGTGGATTATAGCACACGAAAATTGGCAAAATAAGGGGTTTTACTGCTCTAGGGCTCATTTGACCTTGTAAATATGTCGTTTTGGCCGTGGCGACCAACTGGCTCCATAGCTAAGGTCTTAACGGAGGTCCATGTAGGTGTTTGGCAAAAATAATGTCGGAATTTCGGGTCACCATAAAATACTGTGGACTATTCGGTAAAACAAGGGGTTTACCTGTTGTGGGTTCGTTTGACCTTGTAAATGGGCCGTTTTGGCCGTGGCAACCAACTGGCTCCATAGCTAAGGTTTTAACGGAGGTCCATGTATGTTTTTGGCAAAAATGACGTCGGAATGCTGGGTCACCATAAAATGTCATGGACTATAGCATGCAAAAATTGGCAAAATAGGGGGTTTACCTGCTCTAGGGCTCGTTTGACCTTGTAAATGGGCCGTTTTGGCCGTGGCGACCAACTGGCTCCATAGATAAGGTTTTAGCGGAGGTCCATGTAAGTTTTTGTCAAAAATGACGTCAGAATTCTGGGCCACCATAAAATGTCGTGGACTATAGCACACAAAAATCAGCAAAACAGGGGGATTACCCTGCTCTGGGGCTCGTTTGACCTTTTAAATGGGTCGTTTTTGTTGTGGCGACCAATTGGCTCCATGGCTAAGGTCTTCACAGAGGTCTATGTAAGTTTTTGGCAAAAATGACGTCGGAATTCTGGGTCACCGTAAAAGGCCGTGGACTATGCACACGAAAATTGGCAAAATGAGGGGTTTTCCTACTCTAGGACTTATATGACCTTGTAAATGGGCCGTTTTGGCCGTGGAGACCAACTGGCTCCTTAGCTAAGGTATTAGCGGAGGTCTATGTAAGTGTTTGGCAAAAATGACGTCGGAATTTCGAGTCACCATACAATGTCGTGGACTATATCACACGAAAATCGGCAAAATTAAGGGTTTAATTGCTATGGGGATCGTTTGACCTTGTAAATGGGTGTTGAAGGAGAACATGGTTTTACTTCTAGACCTACATTAGTCAAGCAGACTCTAAAGAGTATGTAATTAAGATTCATTGTGTATGTAAGATTCATACACAGGTCGTAACCCAATCTACGTGTCGTAAATTTGTCTTGTAGAAAGGAGACTTAAAATTTCATCATGCATCCCACGGATGGGATCTATGGGATTATCACAATATTAGTAATTATTAGTTTAACAACAAACAATTAGATAAAAGTATTACTTATTACCGAGCTAACATAGGTATGAAGGCTCACATGTCAGTTTAGGAATAAGACCTTTAGTACAAATCTTTAAGTCATAGATTTTAAGGGTCACACGTCAAATTAGGACTAGGGGTACAACAGTAGCTCAGATCAAACCTTTATACCATGGCAAGGTATATTGAGTGTTTTTATGGGGATTATACATCAAACTTTACGTTTAGCTCACATGGTTATATGTCTGTTATTAGTACCTCCCATTATCCAGTCTCAGATTATTGCATTGACCTTATATTTGGTTATTCCAATTTAGTACCTATCAATTGCTTATTGATTTACATGGTCATTGCATGAGTTCATATTTTTTAGTTTCATGTTCAACATCTCGGATTTATCATGTTTAGTTTATTTAATTATGGTTCATATCTCTCATACTTAGTACATTCAAAGTACTGACCGCATATTCTTATGGCTATAGTATTTTATAATATAGGTTCAGATGCTTAACATCCATCCTGCGGTTAGTACGACTTCTAATCAGCCCAGTAGCACTTTTGGTGAGTCCTCAACTTTTGAGTACAACCCTTATATTTATTTCAATTATTTATTCTTTCAGTTTTTAGATAGTTAGAGTTATTAGATGGGGTTTTTCGAGTAACTCACCTAAGTAGAGGCTTTCAGATAGATAGTTAGATATTAGTATTTGTGGTCATTCAATAAAAATAATGTACAATAATAAAATCGCAAGCGTCATCACTGAATCAAGTCATGTCCATTACCTTTTACTAGCCTCATGGATGACCGCTAGCCTCTTACCATGCATTTACATATACTCTAAGGTCAGATATCAATTGGAGCCTTACCCTTTCTTGCATCGTTTCTGTAACACCTGGGATACGAAAAAAAGAAAATTTTAGTCCTTCAAAAAATCTGGTGCCAGAATTGACGGACGCCACCAACGATCCGTCGTTGTCATATACACGGACCGTGGGTAGGCCAATCTAGTTTTCCTATAATGTCAAGTTCCATTACTTTATGGACGATTCACCAGGATGGTCCGCAATCCAATCCACGAGCCATAGGTAGGCCTTAGAGCACACGAACAACAGATCCAAGAATCCGTTGAACGCGCCAAGTAATAGAAAACAAACATAAGCTGCTTGGATATGCACTCTTTTCTACAGAGAAGAAGTATAGAATGGGAAGGTGAAACTAGTTATCCCGCTTACCATACTGCATGCAGCAAGTAGTCATACCTTATAAAAGTTACCAATCAGTGACATGTGACTATCAAATGTATAAGTGTATTTTTAATGGTTTAGGAAAAATAATTCTTTATACCAATGTGAACATTACTTTTTTTGGTTTTTACTTTTATGTAGATGTAGTAGAATAACTACTAACAATCCCGCTTCGTTGTACTAACCCATATTATTGTAGTTCTTTCCCTTTGATATCTATCATAGTCTATTGTCTACTATGTTTAATTATGATACTATTTTGCTGTTCTTGTTCCCTTGTAGGCTTTGTTGTTTGCACTGCCTCCCTACGTTGAGTACTCATACTTCTATCTATGAATGTTTGTTTTCTTGGTATGCAACCAAATCTTTAGAATATTAGTTTGTATGATCTCCCTTAGATTGGTTTTCATTTGGGAAACTATGGATATTTATAGTAGAATATTTTTAACTATTAGAGATGAATCGGTTGAAATAACAGAAGCTTCAGATGGAGTTGTGATATTTACGACAGAAGAAATCTTTCATACCATAAGATGGAAACCCTGATGGTTGTACGAGATGTGGCAGTACCACTCATTGCAATGTTAATTCCAATATCGAAAAGCCTTATATTATGGAAAGGTGGATGTCAAAGCAGAACATGGTTTAACTTCTGCACAGACGCGGGAAGTTCACATGTTTACCATATAAAGACCCTCAAGTTCATCTCCAGATTTTTTTTGAGATCACTGACTTAGAAAGACCAAGATGGTAGTTGCATATTCTTTTATAGAAAAATTGGACATTCACTCAAATATATTCTTATATTCAGTTGTATGTTGTTAGGCATTGGAGAAAACTTATGATAAGCTTGTTGGGCAAGTAATCCAAGACGGAATGGAGATTCAAGCATAAAAGCATAATTATCAACCATGATTCATGAACAACAGCTTCAACCAGCTCACTAAATTATTGATAAGACAACCACAATCTCAAGTCTAATCAGTATAACCAGCTCGGTTGTTTTGTGAAGTGTGCGGTGGAGACCATTCTGAAGAAATAATACTCTTCTAACCAACACTTAAGAGCAGTACTCCCTTTTTAGGGCGAAGAATTTCCAAGATGTTGATTTTAAACGGTGACTTAATAATTCATGTTTCATAGCATGTGATTACATTGTAGACTAGTGAAACAACTAGAATAAATCTTGGAAGAAGAGTGTGGTCTCGATTGACCTTTTTTCTTTCAAATACATATCAATATCTAAAGTTTTTGTTATATGCTTCTACATCTGGAAGTTCTACTTGTTGTGTTGCAGCATGCATAACTTGCATTTGTGCCTATGAGACTAGGCTACATGGTCTAATCTTGAAAATACAAAGGTTGTCGAGAGAATTTGTAAAAGGAAGATGGACCATCAAATTGAATCTTAATAAGGTTCCTAGAGTGTGTTACAACATTTAATGTTTGACATCTTAATATGCTTTGTCTACCATTTTATATATTGTATATATTAATATAAATATTTTGTTAACATAAGCTGCTTCTTGGTATTTTCATATACTTTGTAGGATTTAGAAGTTGTTGGGGACATATCCTCGGTATATGGAACAGATTATAAAAACAATGACTAGTGTTCGAAGAATCGGAACCCCTTTCTCATTTCAGAAAATAAGATATTCTTTCTAAAATCTCATTACTCCTAAAATCTTTCTTAAAGATATTCTGAGAATAACTTATTCGTATAATATATCATATAATATCTCGTAGAATATTACATTTCTCACAAAATTAGATACACAATCCAAAGCTACTATATTTACACATATCTTTTCTTAATAGAGATTAAATGCAAGAATAAAACAAGCGATGCATGTAAGAAGAACTACATCTTGAATCTTGGAAAGAGGGTAATGAGTAACGATCATTGCATACAAGTTCTAGTAAAATGTGTTTCTTTGAGTATGCTTGGTTTCTCGAATTAGTTTATAGTACTCATTTTCAATGTATAGATTGGTTTTAAAGTTAATATATGGGAGTTGTTGCACTCCCTCTCTCTTTTATTTCTCCAATCTCTTTTCAATTTTTTCACCTAAGTTTGTTCTAACAATGTCACACTTGACTGATCAAGAAACTGATGTAGAGGACTCAACTGAATGTCTATGAAGAAGAGAAAATGAACCACTATAGAACCCTATTGGCAGTACGTAATGTGGAAATATCACTCATTAGCAATGTAAATTTCAATATTGTAAAGTCCGTTATTATGAAAAAGTGGGTGTTGAAGGAGAACATGGTTTAACTTCTAGACATATGCGAAAAGTTCACATATTTACCTTATGAAGACCTACAAGTTCATCTCTTGAACTCTTTGGAAATCACTAACACATGCATTACTCAAGCAGTCTCTAAAGAGTATGTAATTAAGATTCACTGTTTATATAAGATTAAACTACATGTCGTAAACCAATCTACAAGTCATAAATTGGGCTTGTAGAAATGAGACTTAAAATTTCATCTTAAATCCACGGCTGAGATTTATGGGATTATGACAATATTAGTATTATTAGTTTATCAACAAACAATTAGATGAGAACATTACTTATTACTGAGCTAACATAGGTATGAAGGCTCACATGTTAGTTTAGGAATAAGACCTTTAGTACAAATCTTTAAGTTCTAGAACTACGTGTCACCACAGGTTTTAAGGGTATACATCAAATCAGGACTAACACATTAGTCCTTTATAACCGTCAGCTTAGTGGTATCATATTAGCTCAGATCATACCTTTATACCATGGCTAGGTATATTGAGTGTTTTTATGGGGATTATACATCAAGCTTTATGTTTAACTCACATGGTTATATGTCCGTTATTATTACCTCCCACAATCCAGTCTCAGATTATTCCATTGACCTTATATTTATTTATTCCATTTAGTACCTATCAATTGCATGTTGATTTACTTGGTCATTGCATGAGTTCATATTTTTTTAGTTTCATGTTCAGTTCAACATCTAAGATTTATCATGTTTAGTTTATTTAATTATGGTTCATATCTCTCATACTTAGTACCTTCAAAGTACTGATCGCATACTCTTTGTGCTATATTATTTTATAATATAGGTTTGGATGCTTAACATCCATCTCGCGGTTAGTACAACTTCTAATCAGCTCAGTAGCACTTTTGGTAAGTCCTCAACTTTCGAGTACTACCCTTATATTTATTTCAATTATTTAGTCTTTCAGTTTTCAGACAGTTAGAGTTAGTTGGGGTTTTTCCTAGTAACTCATCTAAGTAAAGGCTTCAAGATAGATAGTTAGATATTAGTATTGGTCATCATTCAAGAAAAATAATGTACAATATTACAATCGCAAGCGTCATAACTAAAGCAAGTCATGCGCATTACCTTTTATTAGCCTCATAGATGACCGCTAGCCTATTACCATGCATTTACATATCCTGTAAGGTCGTATATCAACTGGAACCTTGCCCTTTCTTGTATCATTTCTGTAACATCTTGAATACGAAAAAGAGAAAATTTTAGTCCTTCAGAAAATCTGGTGCCAGAACCGACGGACTCCACCAATGATCCATCATCTGACACACGGACCGTGGGTAGGCCAATCCAGTTTTCCTAATGTCAAGTTCCAATACTTTTTTGATGGTTCACCAAGATGGCCCATCATCCAAGCCACGAGTCGTAGGTAGGTCTCATTAATGAGTC
>NC_064290.1:55098155-55101285 GCF_019186545.1 Solanum stenotomum
GACTCTTTGTGTGATTCCTTACTAACCTGAGTTCGACAAAGTAGTCCATAACCTTGGGTACAATTGTGAAAATAACATGTATTAACACAAAGGGGTGGTGAACTCATAAAATTAAAGGAATGTGTGGAGATATAGAATTGATCAATTAGTAGAAGACTTTATCTCTCAAGCTCTTTGATCAATTCAAATTCTTTACAAGTAAAGAAATGCTAATTGTGTTGGACTAATTCTTTGTACTTGATGTGTCATAATTTAATTATCCATCTCTTATGACTAATTTATCAAACATCCAACGTAATCCTTGAACAAATCAAATGGAATTAAGTTGATAACATGAGTTTCCAACACTATAAATACCACAATTTCAATTGTTTGTTTCCACCACAAGAAATCAATAGAAAATAAGAGTTATGGCAAAGTACACTACTTTTCTCGCCCTCCTCTTTTGTCTCTTCCTTGTTGCTGCAACTGGTGAGTCGACATGATTCTATAGCTACCAAATATAATGATTTGTTTAAGATTAAAAATTTTAAAATATTTTATCTTATTAAATTTTGTGACTAGTCAAACATCATTATATAGCTACCAAATGTAATGATTTGTTTAAAATTATGAATTTTTAAAATATTTATTTTTTTAGGAAATAAAATTAATTTAGAAATTATGATAAATTTTCTATCTCAAGTACATACCATGAGGTTTCCAATTTTCTCATTTTTGCAGAAATACAAATGGCCGAAGGGAAATATTGTTGGAAAAAAAGTGACAAGTGGAATGGGCCTTGTCAATACTCTTACAAATGTAGTTATCATTGCAAGCACTATTATGGAGCTAAATATGGTATTTGTAAGAAGTACAAACCATGGGGTCACAAATATTATTGGGCAAAATATGCCTGCTATTGTTACTCACCTTGCCACTACTAACAAACTTTCAGTGTCCCATGGCTTGGCTTTGACTATGTAGAAAAATAATTAAGAAGCTACCTATTTTATGTGTGTAACAATGTAATAAGGATGATTTATGTGTTTAATCATTTTGGCCAAGATTTGCGTGATGAACAATTGTATTGTGTGCTTTTCTATGAGTTTTAATTGATGTGAACTATGCTATTTTTCTATATAATTATTATTGTGTAAAGTACCATGCAAAGCTAAGCTAAAATTAAACCAATCGTGCCTAGGGAGTGGAAGAACCAACTTTAACGGAAATACAATCGGGGTAAATGAAATAGTAGCGGAAAGAACAAGGCCTACATATATACATATAGTGAACGACAACAAAAGCTACAAAATATCCATCCCAAAACCTAATAGGACTAGGCATATACAAATATACAGACTCTCGGAATACAAAAGACTAGTCAAAATATACGGAAGAGATGAGTCAACTCTAAATGCTGATAATTACGCTTACCCTCATCTACGACTATCAATTGCGTTGTATGAGGATCAACGCAGTCGACTAGAGCTTGGATCTATATCAGGAAAAAGAAATGAAGAGTGCGGTATACATGAGTACCAAGATAACGGGTACCCAGTAGTAGTAGGCCGATCGAGATCGATCAATATTGTAAAACATAATAAAATGCGAGTAAGTAAATCGGTAAGTAAGTTAACTATAAGGGAATAATAATCGTAAGATAAGCCATTAGTCGCATAGGAAAAATCTTAGATTGAATCTAAGTAATCTAGATTTGTCTAGACCCCATAAGCCTAGAAGGTGCATACAAAAGACATAATAGAGGAAATTAATAATATGACCAGACCCCCATGAGCCTGACGAATACATACAAGAGCTTATATATGGAAGAACAGTACCAAGAACATCTAAGAACATCAACAATAAACTCAAGCAAAGAGTAATTGAAATCTGGCATTGGTATAGTCGCGAAGGAGGCAAAACTCATCCTGTAATCTTACATCAGAATGGCAACAATGAAGACTAGCCTATTCCGAAATCTTACATCAGAAGGGTCGGTCATTCCCACAATCTTACATTAGAATAACCACAAGAACCTAGCTCCTTCAGGAATTTTACATCAAAAATATGGCTAGTCTTTTTCAGAATCTTACATAAAAAAAGCCACAACCAGACTAAGCATCTCTTAGAATCTTACATTGGAACAACTAGTCAATTCTGGAATCTTACATATCGGAATAAACATTGAGAACCTACATTCTTTCCAAATTTTACATCGAAATAGCTAGTCCCTTCTAGAATCTTACATCTGAAGACTACCACACAAGAGACGATCTTTCCCAGAATCTTACATCGGAGGATCCAATCACACAAAGAGTAGAACTAATCATCTAAGGCGCGCAAGACTAAACATGAAATCAGTAATTCTGTTTTAAACACAGATTGGAAACAATTTTTAGTTTTTAAAATTGGTAAATTTGACCAAAATTAACATTCCAGGTAAATGCTCTCAAAATTGAATTTTGACAGTTTTGTTAGGTCCAAAAAGAGAATTTGGAATTATTTGGATAGGTTGTACGGATCACAAAGTTTTTGGGAGTGATTTAAAATGTGAGTTTGACAGAGAGCCTATGCCTATAGTTTCGAAGCTTGTCCCAAGGCAAGGACTAGTAACATAAGGGTTTCTTCATTGGTTGAAAATTTTGAGTTTAAGAAACTTAAGATTGACCACGGTCAATATTCCATCAAGACAATCCAGAATTGGTGATTTAATGATTACAGCATATCCTAAGTGTGGTTTTTAGTCAATCTACACATTTTCAGTTTCCATGGAGTCTTGAAAAAATCTTGAGGATTCAATCAGAGCTTGACTGAATGTAGTAATTTTTTTCAATTAATGTATTTGTTGCTGCTCGTGATTGTGAAGTACAATCTTCTGAAGAATCTCACAAGTGCAAGATCTTTGTTCACATATACAATGATTTTTTTAAACCTAAGTTTAGAGCGTTTCTCACAATTATAATGTTGTATTCACAATTACGGGATCAGATTAGTGTCTCTGAGGGGGTATGAGAGGTTTGCAATGATGATGGTTGGTTCAAAATTGTGATACTTGGTCGGGATCGGGTTCCTCACAATTGCAATGATCCATTCACAATTGGAAAGATTTCAAGATTTTGGTAGGTATTTCAAGATTTGATTATGGTGG
>NC_064290.1:55101706-55103603 GCF_019186545.1 Solanum stenotomum
GTCATGATATGAGTTATTTGATTATTTTCCTTGTTTGGATTGAATTCCATGACTCGTAAGCATATTTTAAAGGATATGTGATTTACTTGGTTCTTTTTTTTTTTGTACTTGGTTCATATTCATTATATATTGAATTTGTATTAATATTATGGCATCGCTATTGGAAGCATGCGTTACATTTCATTTTGATTGAAGCACACATATGCATATGTTATAGAGGTCATTATTGGTTATAACCAAAAAAAAATGTTAATTAATGGGTTGAAAGTGCAGTTTGTGAAAGAGTTGTATTTGATACCAAGAGAACGCTGGATGGTCTTCAAACTTCTTTTTGGATCTGACCGAATCAGAGCTATTAAGTAGTAAAACTTAAAAAAAAATGCACTTAATGACCCAATGTCTGAACCATTTAGATTCAAGACTCCCATTAAGTGCAAATAAATTAGGTTTAAATATATATTTGTGCACAACAAAAGTTGAAGGATATAAATATGAGCTGCAACCAAATTAAATAACATTTTTATATA
The DNA here is from genome assembly GCF_019186545.1 of Solanum stenotomum. Classification (NCBI taxonomy): domain Eukaryota; kingdom Viridiplantae; phylum Streptophyta; class Magnoliopsida; order Solanales; family Solanaceae; genus Solanum; species Solanum stenotomum. The sequence goes on from NC_064290.1 coordinate 55,102,234, forward strand.
TAAAGTTGTTACTTTCGATCTGTCATCCAATTTATTTTGTAAATCAAGTTTATTGTTTTTGAACACAAGTAGAAAAAAAATTGAGTTAAATAACATGTATTTATTAACATAAAAGGGATGGTGACTTCATAAAAGCAGTTTGTGGAGATAGAATTGATCAATTAGTAGAAGTCTTTTACCAATCAAATGTCCCTTTGATCCATTCAAATTCTTTCAATTAAAGCAATGCTAATTGTGCTAGACTAATTCTTTGTACTTGATTTTCCATTTTAATTGTCCATCTTATAAATTAATTAATTTGCTAGTACTTGATTTTCCATTTTAATTGTTCATCTTATAAATTAATTAATTAAGCAAACTACTTCTTTTGGAGATATTTTAAAGTCAGGAAACTGAATCAAATCCTAGTCCATTATCTATAAGAAGAGTGTCCATTTTAATTGTTGTTGACACCCAATTTTGACCCTCCACATTATAGATTAATCATCGAGCTTCTTCAATTTCAAACGACTTAATATAATTAGTTTTATAAAATTCCAAAAATGGTTATTTTATGTAATTCTGTCACTTTTGGATTTCTAAAATAATAAATATGTTTTTTGTATAATTAGTATATTTTATGAATGTTCGAAAATCATCTCAAAAAAAAATTATTTTTTAGCTAAATGTTTTATTAATTAGTTTAATTTGAGTTGGTTTATATTTTTGAGGCAGAATGACCTGAGAGGCCTTTATACTTTGTTCTGTTTGTAAGTTGGACCCTTATACTTACAATTTTGTAAACTAAACCCTTAAACTTACTAAAACACAATATTTTAAACTCTTTCCTCATCCTATGTGTATGTGTGTGGTACACTCATTTACATGTAGGATTCCACGTCATTTTTAATGACACATATTAAATTAAATATTAAACAAATAAAAAGAGTACTTCTGCATATGCTAGAAATTTTGAACATTATATTCTCCATTTTTGCTCTCAAATTGAGCACCAAATTCATGTTAAATTGGTGGAATTCTTAACTATTTGACTTGAATTTTACACTATTTTGTTCACAAACATAAACCCAACAAATCTCTATACAATTTCAAATTTATTTCATAAATTCACAAAACCCATTTATTATTCTTGAAGCTTCATCAAGCTTATCAATGAAGTTTTTCATTTTTCAATACCCACTATCACCAAAGAATATGCACGAAATCGAGATTTTGAAAAAGAATGAATTTTGAGAAAATATTTAGGGATGAGACAGTGTGCGGGGTGTTAAGAAGAAGAGGGGAAATGGTGGGTGAATCCAAAGAGAGAAGGAAAGAAGTGGAATGGGTTTAAGAAATTTGATTTGGGGGGGGGGGGGGGGGGGGGGGGG
>NC_064290.1:55103635-55115847 GCF_019186545.1 Solanum stenotomum
GGGGACAGCAGCGACAAGCTGCTTGAAGAAGATAACTGCCTTTATGTTTTTTTTGGTGTTTTTCATTTATTTATTTTTAAAAAATTTAATTGTTTTTTCCATATAAATTTCAGACACTTTCTTTAAAACGCGCATCATTCCAAGTCAGCAATATTAATGCCACATGTGCTCAGTCAATGGTCAGAGGTGTTTAATATATTGTGTTTCAGCGAGTTTAAGGGTTCGGTTGACAAAGTCGTAAGTATAAGGGTCCAACATACAAATGGAGCCAAGTACAAGGGTCTCCCAGACCATTCCGCCTATTTTTGAATTAACCAATTTATAGTCAAGTTAATTATCTTGTTTCGTTAAGATTAAGAAGCTCATTAATTAATTTATATTAAGAAAAAATCACCCCATATACACATTTAAGAGTCAATCTTACTGGTTTTAAATCTACTTTTAAAAAATTCTTGCTTATAACAGTTTAATTACGGGTTATAACATATCACTAATTATTTATAAATTAATTAAATTTTACTTTATTAAATAATTTTTTATAATTTTATATTATTATTAAATTATTTAAATAAAGAATACCCCATAATTATCTCTTACACAATTATAGGGATTTTACATTGATTACACTTCCTTATTTAATGTTATACTCATAACCTCCCATTAGTCAATCCCACCACCCTTCCCCCACACATATCCAACTATACACGCTATCACCCCATTTTCACCTTCTTCCCTCCCATTTTTCTCACCAGCCAACTACACCAACAATCAATATTTCATCCAATTTTTTTTTCCAACAAAATTATGTCTAAGAAACCCATTGAAACGCCTCAAAAGAGTCCCAGATTGGGTGAAGGAACATCTAATTAATGATGATGTTCATGTTTCAAATTTTAATATATTAATTCAACCGTCCCCCCTTCCTCCCGCTTAAAATTGTTGAAAATTCGACGAATATTCAAAATCCGGCGACGAATGGTTCATCTAAGTTGAAGGAGTGACAAAGAGAGAAAAAATGAAGAAAAAAAAAGGTCACCCCTGCAAATCAAAAGGGGAAGAAGAGGATGGGGAAAATTGTTGAAACCCCTTCTGCTTCCGATTTTGATTTTGTTACTGAAATCAAAAAGAAAAAAAGAAAAAAAAAACAAATGTAGAAGTTGGAGCATCTTCAAAACCATCAACAATAAGAACAACAAAAAGTTATTTTTTTTTAACTTTTGGACAATATTTTTGTATTTAAGTATTTGATGATATATAATATCATATGTTTTCTTTTAGGCAGATACCGTTTACATATGAATTACTGATTGCCTATTACATTTTCAAGATACTATTTTGAAAATATCAGTGTGTTTCCAAACTGTACATTTATTGGATGAAATCTGATTAATATGTGTATGACTACGCTTAAATGTGTTGATTTTGAAAATTTTATGAATTGTGATATAATAATGGTATACAAATGGTATGAATTACGTTTTAACATTGGTGTGATTGTCTATTAAGTGTGTTTATGGTATAAATTATTAAATTGGTATGAAAATGGTATGATTTGTCAAACTACTGATTTTTTCTAAAAAAAATCACATTATGCTTACTTTATATTCTAAACATGTTTTTGGATAAAACGTGTATGAAATCTGATTAATACGTGTATGCCTATGAGTTTAATATTTTATTGTTGGATATTGTATGAATTGTGATATAATATTGATATACAAATGGTATAAATTGTGTGATTATATGAATTTATCAATTTTTATACATGTTGTTTGGATAAAACGTGTATGAAATTTTGATTAATATGTGTATGACACTAACTGAAGTTAGTGTGGGAATGAAACACTAACTGCAATTTGTTTTAAATTTATTTATAGTAGGACACCAGTTGAAAANAAATTAAATACTCAGGATACCATAATTACATTTTATAATTATCACTAATATTTACAGTATCTTATGTATTAAGCTGGAATAAATTTTATTTTTAATAGTATGCAATCTGTATGATTAATGAATGAACAATGTATAAAGAATAAACGGTATATTAAACACTAAGTTTATAATGCACTTCAAACCAATTATGTTTCATATCAAAACAAAACATTAATCTAAACGACAAAATAAAATAAAAATTATATATATTCTAAACAAATAAACAGTCATTAGTTTTGCACAAGATAATTTGAACATGTTTCATGTTGTGTCCAACTTGACAACATCTACTGCAAGTAACTTTGGAGTTTTTTGAATTTCACATCAGCAACCCTCTTTAATATATAATTCATTTCATTTGAAAATCAACATAATTCTCGATTTCATGAAAAAGAATAACAACTAGTCTAACATTATACAAATCAATTAGAAAAATTTTAAATATTATTAATTTTTCATTTCAAAGACAATACAAATTTCATTCATAAAAATCATTATAATAACAACAAAATTATACACACTCGTCATTATTTTTTCATACAAATATCATTTAGACAATACATTACAAAACAAATTTCATACAAAACATAATATTTCATATTTAATACTCACTTAATACACATTTCATACAACAATCATCATTCATACCAAATTTATACATTTTCATACTCATTTAATACACATTTTATACAAAATGATTATTCATTCAAACTATATACATTTCTCGTCTCAAATAATTAATTACTGTCACCCAACTTTATACAGAAATAACAAAACTAATATAAACTCAACAACTTCACATTTAATACCAATTTAAAACACTTGTAATACACTTCGTCAAGAATTCCAATTTTTTTTTACATATTTCTTAACACAGTTTTCATACATAATTCATTCGACTTATACTATCAAATTCATTATCAAATAAAATAAATTTTCATAAATTCGTCAACATTATAATTAAATTATTTTTACAGAATAATTAGCACACTTTCATACAAATTTCATTTAATTTATTCTATCAAATTTATTCATAAAATCACATTAAATTTATAATTTCACAAAACAACAACCATATACAAAACAAACAAATAAACCAAAAAAAAACACTAAATTTTTTACATTTCACAATAGTAAACATAATATGATATCAACAGTTAACAAAATATGACTCCACCTTCAATTTATCGACAGTTTGATCATTGTATTTTCATTTCGCTATCATTCTAAAACAAACGTTAAACAATAATAAATACTAACCCGAAGGATCCCATCTTTCACCATGTTTGATTAAAACTGATACGTAGTTGTCCATCACAACAAAATAAAAAAATTTCAAAGATGAAAAAAACTTCAATTACTCGAATGTGGGATTATTTTTTGTTGAAAATTGAAGAGAGAAACGTTGAATTTTTTTTGTTGCAAATTGAAGAGAGAGAAACGTTGAAAAAAAAGAAGATAAAATCTGAATTTTTATTTGATTTTAACTGATTTGAGTGAATTAAGGATACTAAATAATCTTAATTAATTTAAATCCCTTAATTCGTGCTATTTATTAATTATCTACAAAACAAAATGATATGATCTGATTTTTTAGCTTATCTTAACTGATTTTGAGTAAATTAAGAATAAAAAATATTGTTAATTTGTTTGAATCCCTTATTTCATGCTAATCATTAATTATCTACAATAAATTCAAATTAAATTACAGGCCACACTTTCGGTTTTTTACTTTATTATCTATAATTTCGTTTTTTTAAATATTCGTTTATCTATTTTATTTTATTTTTAACTTTTTTCGAATTAATAAAAACATTTCTTTTATTTGTGAATTTGTTATAACCTAAAATTTTTAATGTTATAGCTTGAAAGTCTAAATCTACTGCTATACCCTGAAAATAGTACTATAATATATGTCATATATGAAAATTACACTTATATTAACTCGTCCTATTTAAATTTTAGCCGAATTAATTTATATTAGCTCGTTTTCTATTTTTACCTTACCTTAAACCCATTTGAGACTAGTTTGGGCATTTTACTCAATTCTATTCCAGCCCAACTCCCAATTCAGCCCAACAATACATTATACAATCAACATTCCAAACCTGGACCCAATTCAATGTTCCCAACCCATCTTTCTAGGCCCAATTCTTTTAACTGGTGGCCCAATTTATAATTTCAAGTCCACAATTCCAATTCAAAGAACCCATAAACAATAACATCAGCAATACCAAAATGAACCAAACGACTCCTGCGTCTTTTTCACGCGAGAAACGAAACAATAGCAACGCATACCAAAACTCGACCCCACCCCGTACTTGCCTTCGTATTCTTCATGCCTAAATCACCGTAAATCGCGGAGAACTCAGAAATGTAATCATATGTAAAAACTCATAACCCTAGCAGCCTAATCGATCACATCGCCGTCCCATTTTCCCTCTTTTCAAGGATTTTTTGAATCCCTTCACTGTTGCTTCGAAAAGAGCATTTCGAATTCAAATTTGAACACTCATTTCCCCCATTCGACCTTAGTTTTTCTGTCTATATAAAGCTTTCATCCTCACTGTTTTATGCGAGATTTTTAGATACTGATTATGGTTACCCGAAACAAGGGCATTTTTAGGTGAAATTCTCGACCAAAACAGAGAGGATTTTTCAGTTTATTTTCCTCGAATTCGAAGCTATTTTGCTCCCCGGAGCTCATTGGAATCGATTCAGGTGGTGGAAGTTCTTCGAGGTCAAGCTCGTCTCCCCAGTCGTTGCCCCAAAAAAGTAACGCGTCCTCCTCTATAATACTCTTCCCGTCTTTTATATTTCGACATGTTGTTTCCAACATCTCAAGGTTTATGATGTTGATTATTTAACATTAAGTTCTTTGTTCGTCATTTCAAAGTCGTCTACAAAACTTTCCGATTAAAGTAAATTTTGGGAGGACCACGTTAGAAATCTCTCAAGCTTTAAGGATCTTTGAAATTCTCCAAAACAAGCTCTCAGACACGTCAAAAGTTTGGAACTAAGGGTATTTATTTAAACTTGACGTGACATGATACTTAACAACGACTTTTTTCAATAACAACTTTTTGAAGACCCTTTTCTTAAGGATTTTATCTAAATGTGTCAAATATTTTTGCATAAAATGTTTTGTCTTGTCTATCGAGAAGCAAGATATCGAAGTGATCAACTGAAGACAGCAAGACGAGGAGCAATCGATTGAAGAAGTTAACACAGATCAGTTTGTTTAAAAACTAACAATTTTTCTGTGGATGTAGGTGTATAAGATTGCCTCAAATTCATCATATTCCTTCATTCAACGAATATGGAGAAGCCAAAAGGGCGAGGAGCTCCCCAAAATTGACAATTTTTATGTGGATGCAAGAAAGTCATTGAAGTTTTTTAGAAGAAAAAAAAGTAGTTTAGAATACGAGCAACGACACCGTTTTCAAATTCACAGCAAAACATGAGTCACAATGAACACAAATGCTCAAATATAAACAAGTGAAAACATCACTCTCAACATGTACAATCACCTACAACGCCATCAAATTACATTTTTAAGCATCAAGGACGCTTAAAGAATATTCACAAATCACGTCGATATCAAACACGGTAAGGTGATTTATCCAGAGGGACATTTCTATAGTATTATCAAATGAGATAGTACCATCACCCATAAAGATATCAACATTATCCTACCAATGGATCATCAATGAAGAATCATCATCCTATCAATGGAGCATCAACGTCATCACCCAGAAAAATATCAACCGTCATCACCCAGAAAGATATCAACATCATCCTACCAATAGATCATCAATGAAGAATCCATCTTATCAATGGACCATCAACGTCATCACCCAGAAAGATATCAACATCATTCTATCAATGGATCATCAATGAAAAATCATCATCCTATCAATGGAGAATCAACGTTATCACCCAGAAAGATATCAACATAATCCTGTCGATGTATCATCAGTGAAGAATCATCATCCTATCAATAGAGCATTAACGTCATCACCCAAAGGAACATCAACATCAACCTACCAATGGAGAATCATTATCCTATCAATGAAGCATCATCATCAATCTAACACTGACGAGAAAGTCATCATCATCATTATAACATCATATCAAGTCATCATCTACTACGTCAAAATCGATGGAGGCTGAATGTTAACATCTAATTTTGGCTCTCCACATTTAATCATTAATAATAATAATAATAATAATAATAATAATAATAATAATAATAATAATAATATATATGTTATGAAATTTTTATAGGAATACAAAAAGATTTTTAATTATTTATTTGACTTGATAAATTTATTTCATAAATGTTATTTCTTATAAAAATTAAATATATTATATTACTACTTACTTTCTCAATTTTTAAATAAGTGTCATTCTTAAGAATTGAATCTATTTTGTTCAAATATAATTTCTTTTGTCACAATGGTTATTTTTCGCACATTGTTTAAAATTAGAAAGCTTAATTAATTAATAAGTTACTAATCTATATACTAATTTAATCTTAAGAATGACTAATTTTATCAAATAAGCTAATCTTGAAAAATAATTATCTTTTATGGCTATTTAATAAAGAAAGTAGTTATAATTTAAATTGATTTAATTTGAGCGAATTTGGAAATCCATGTCTTCTTAAACCGGTCAATCTGTGTACGCCACGTAGGCGAGCACATGGATTGTGCTTCTTTAGCCTAAATCTTGACCCTACGATTAAATCTAATGGTCCTAGTTGATTAAGCTTTGCCATTATTTATAATATATATATATAACTTTTCCTTTTAATTCCTGATTTATCTTACCCGTCCAATCAAACGATCGGACGACCCAAATTAAACAAGACATTTTTAACATTTTCCAAACGGACTCCATCACTGGTACACTTCTTCTTTTCCAGAAGTCATGCCTCAAACTTTGTCCTCCTTTCCCAGAAGTCTGTTTCATCTTTTCTCCAAAAGTTTTCCTTCCCCAAAACGTTTTACTTCTTCCCCAAGAACCTTTCACGCCCCTCTCCCATCAATCTCTGCCAAAGAACGGCTATGAGCCGCCGAAAAATGGCAATTTCCCGTGGTTTTTGGCCAGGTCCATCCGCCGTCCATCAATCATATCCTCCTCATGTCAACTTTACATTTTTTCCAACTAATTTTCAGACCCAAAGCAGGCCTAGGAATCGCCGGTGCTTGCCTAAAAAGGTGAGGGACGCAAAGAACCGTTGAATCTTGGTTTGCTATGCCCTCAATCTAATTGGTTTTAGAGTGGAATCCTCTCCCAAAATTAGCTATAAAAGAAACCATTTGGCTTCATTCGAGGATCATCCATGAACATTCAAAAACAATCTGGAAAAAAAAGCAGGGGGGAACATTCAAAAAACAATCCAGAAATAGGGAGAAAAACAATCCAGAAATCCGAGAATTAGCTGTTTGTTTATCTCTTTTCTCTCTGCTTCTCGAGTTTGAGTTCGGGAAATGAGTTTGAAGTTGGAATCTTTGACGTCAAAGCTTTAGTTTGCTGCTCCAAATATGGTAAAAAAAAGGAAAAAAAATTCTCTGTGTTGTTTCGATAGGTTGTGTTTCCTGTGATCTTCTATGTGTTGCTTCGATAGTTTGTGTTTCCTACATTTGTTAATGTTCTGACCTCTACGCTTCCACATTTTCTATCCTAGTTTCCCTTGTTAAAAGATTATCATCTAAGCTTGTTTTGCTTTGAATTTTCTTAAGAAACTTCGTGCTATACAGTTGCTCTATCGTGATTTGATTTAGAATCTGTTAGCTCCTTAAATTTTGTTCTTCCCTTTGTTCTGTGCATCTGTTAAGTAATGAAGAATCAGTTGATCCATTCTAGATTCCTTCGAGAATGACGTATTTGGTTTATAAAATTGATGAAGTCTAAACATAAAAGTGATCTCATATTTTATGCATTAGTTCGCTACTGAATACCTTGACGTCAAGTTGCATTATTCTTTAGTTTAACATTATAGCTCATTGTAGCTTCCTTTATGAAACTAAAAATCTGCTATTGATCGTTGATATGCTTAAAATAAAATCTTAAAGTCTAGATGTAAATTTTTACCTTCCAAAACAGTTCAAATCTAGTTCATGTCATTCTTTAAGTTTCCTCGTATTTAGTTTGCATTGAATCCTTGTCTGCTAATATGAAATTGGGTTTAGTGTTAATTGGTTATTATGATCAAGTATTGACAAGTTAAGTTCATATTTTACTTCCTGTTTTAAGATAGTTGTAGAGTCTTTGACTAAGTGATGCAACTCGATTCACAATTTTTTTTAGTTCTCTGTTTTAATTTTCAAAATGAGCCAATGTTGTTCTACGTTACCTGTTAACATGATTATATGTATGTGTTTACTCGGTTTGAACATATATTGGAAATGTATGGCATGAGAGGTCCACTAACGAAAACATTTGTTTGTCTTTTCTAAGTTTGATTTCATTTTCCTGTAGAAACTCTCTATTACTTCCCTTAAAATGACAATGATTTGTGCCTATTTCGTTATGAATTCTTTTGTTTCTCCAAAGCTATAAGTTAAGTCAGTTTAAATTTGGAATGATCAATTCTCTCAAACTTTTCTATTGTGTGTACTTACTTAGTGTAATTTTTCTTTCACTGTATCACTGGATCTTGGTTTGTTTCAATTGGACTTCAATCTGAGAGTCGTCCTTGATTACCTAGTATATTCATGTAATTTAATCGGTAACATGTGTTATGCTAATCTTTTTCTTTTCTTTATTACACATGTATACTTGTCGCGCATCTGGAGTTGTAAAACGACTCTAGCCTGACTCATATCAGAGAAGCTTTACCAGCTGTGTTTTCACTCGAGTTTAGTTTTCGCATTTCGTCATTGGTTTCGAGTCTTAAAGTGCTTGAAAATCACTGGTTTTGCAAATCAAAACAGAATTTACATTTACATATTTTAAAAATGGTTTTCCTTGTATTTTTCTTAAAATGTAGGTGGCGACTCTAAAACAAACAAAACATTTTCATTTTCAAAACTAGAGTGTCAGTCATATTACTTTGTGAACTGTTTCGACCGGTTCAAAATAGGGTGCGACAGTTTGGCGACTCCGCTGGGGTCTGCTACTTAGGTTTTAAATTTATAAAAACTCGATTTAGGAATAACATTTGTAATGACATGTTTATTTTTCAGCTTGCTATTGATATCTTGTATTGACTGAAAGGTCGCAAATGAAACTCAAGCTTGTGTTCTATATTTCTTTTTAAGACACTAGTTGTAACTGCTTTCCCTACATTGTCATTTGTATATTCTATCGAGTCTTGATCGTACACGCACACACTGTACACGCGAAGGGTGTTCCTGCACTCTTTCGAAACTCTCTTTAGATTCCTTAATTTCAGAGTTGGTGAAATTAAGATAGTGTACCTTCTCGCAATTACTCAGTTTCACTCTCAACCATATAGGAAAAAATCTTACTCTTAAAAAATAGGTCATGTTCAACAACCTTAGGCAAGACAATATACGGTATTGTCGTTGCATTTAAGAAATCACCCAAATGTCAATGAATTTCTTCTTTAAAACTCAGCGACATAAACTGTGTGAAATTGATATAAATTATCTAAACTTAAACACTTAACAAATTTGGAGCAAATAAACTCATTACACCCTTTACCTCTTTTCAGATGAACCTCAACCAAGACTTACCGGATATCCAAATGGTCGCTTCAGCGCCCAACATTCTACAGAATTGGTGGCAAAATATCCGCATGATATACGAGGCAGAGACTCAAGGGCATTTAGGAGCATTATTGTCGCTTCTGGGGACACAATGCGAGTCTTTGTCACTCAGTTAATAGGGTTTTGGGAACCGAATACCGTAACTTTCAAATTCTTTGATTTTGAGGTCACTCCCACACTAGAAGAGATCAGTAGTCTTATCGAACTGCCGATTAAAGGGAGACTGTCGGTGATCCTCTCAACTATTTGTACAGGTGACTTCCTAAGTCTCTTGGATCTGCAGATATTTCGGTCATTGAGATATGTGGAAGGCGGGCACGTCGAGTTGGACTATCTCTTTCAGAGGTTTGGGTGTTCGGAAGGTTACTATAAATATCAGCGTGAATTTGAATGCACTTGCGGAACATGTGAGCATATGAGGCCAAGAGTATTCGTTATGGCTTTTTTAGGAGTTATGGTGTTCCCGATAAGGTCCAATTCTATCGACATCAACATATTGCCGATGGTTATAAGCATCTTCAACGATCCACGAAGATTTACTTTGGTGCTTATAATCCTCGTTGAAGTTTTTCGTTCAATGACAGCCTGCATTAGGGGACATAATTTCTTTGGATGATGCAGTATATTGCTACAGATTTGGGCAAGGGAACATTTATATCGATGTGATTCCTAAATGGATTACTATATAGGTGCTCCTAACAAGATCAAAAGCCACGAAGATCGTCTCCAAAATTGGTGCCACGCACCGAGCTACCCCAAAGACGCGGACACGGGACCTAGGACCACAAGAGATCCCAAGCTAACTTTGCTGGCATGATCATGAACATACTAAAGATAATAAACTGATGCGAAAGTTAATTCATAAATAAATCTGAAAAGATGGGGAATACCCAGATACTATAACTGAATATATCAAATCTGAGAGTTTAATAAAAAAAAATATCAAACTCAAAACACTAAGCTGAATCTAACTATGTTTGAAATAAGCCTCTAAACTGACTAGAAATGTTGGGACATGCCCCAACTAGATCTAGCAAAACTGAAACTAAAGACTAAAAGTGATAAAGATAAATATGTCACTAGTCCTCGAAGAATGAGGACTCACCACTGATGCTGCTGAACTGAAGATCGAGAATCGATCTAAGCGTGATCTGGATACTGAGAACCTGAACCTACATCACGAGAAGATGTAGCGCACGTATGCATCAGTACTTGAAAGGTACTGAGCATGCAAGATGAAGTAACGCTGAAATAACAACCCGAATTCTACAATCGACTAAGGCATGACAGAACTAAAACCAATCAATGCCTAGAATTATATCAAAATCTACCATTTCTAACTCTACAAGATCTGCTGAGGTGACTTTCTGAGAGACTGAGATAGGGCAGTTTCTGTATACCCGTGTAGCTATAACTGGGTCACCGACTGGAATAGAGAATGAGAAGGGTTCTGAAAGAGTTTCTAGACTAACTCCTAAGATTACTGCTATAAAGAGAGTTAGAAAGGTAAGACTAGTCCTTGGATCTAACACTACAAAATATCTAAAGAAGGACTCGAAACGTACCAGTGATAACATCAGGAGAATCTTCCTGGTCCTGGTGAGCCTGGAGAGCATAGAGCTTGTTTCGGCGTTGTCCGCCACCTGTACCAGAAAAGTTACCCTGCTGAGTTGGGCGACCTGTCAGTACTGTTGGAGCTGTAGACTGAGCCCTAGTATTGTTACCTTCTTGCCCCTTTCTGGCAAAAGGGCAATTCTTCACCCTGCAAGACACTCGCCTGGATGGTTCTTACCACACTTTGGACAAGTTGGGTAGGTCCTGTTTCCTGAAACACTTCCCTGAGACTTAGAGCCTGGTGCCCTACTATTCTGATCTTGTCGAAACTGTGAGTGATTTCCACCACCCGTTTTCTATTGAGAGTACTCATAGTTCCATGTTCTAGCTTTCTTGGTTACCTTAGCAGTTTTCCTAAGCTTATCTCCCTCAACCTGCTGATTGTTCTGATTATTCATACTTTGAGCGAAAGGTTGAATAGTGTTTTGAAACTCTGCATTCGAAACTCCCTGATCTGGGACTAGAGGAACTGTGTTAGCATTCCTGGCATTCACATTCCTAGTGTTAGCTCTACGGGGAGGCATGATCGCTGAAATGTAGAAAGTCGAGTTAGAATAGAATTAGATCATACCTTACGCATGATAAGAGTAACAAGAAAGTGAAGTTTTCCTAAAATCACTTTGTAGCCTCCCTCTCATTAGATGTGGTGCACTTCACACCCATGAAAAAGACTCTACTTAGTGCGGCTTTTCAGACATCCTAGGACACTTAAACCTAATGCTCTGATACCAAGTTTGTCACGCCCCGAGCTACCCCCAAGATGCGGACACGGGACCTAGGACCACAAGAGATCCCAAGCTAACCCTGCTGGCATGATCATGAGCATACTAAAGATAATAAACTGATGCGGAAGTTAATTCATAAATAAATCTGAAAAGATGGGGAATACCCAGATACTATAACTGAATATATCAAATCTGAGAG
>NC_064290.1:55122740-55140602 GCF_019186545.1 Solanum stenotomum
AAGCATGTTTTGCATGGTCATCATACTTAGTACATTTTGTGTACTAACCCATATTCTTCATATTTTTACTATAAGTGTAGGTTCCGGCAAGTGATCCCTCCTAGCTAGTTTGAAGTGTTGGATTGCTTTCCTCCAAGACTTGGTATGTCCTCATGGATTCGAGGATAAGACTTTTAAGTTCTTTTGTTCATGTAATAGACTTCTTTTGATTGTAAAGGGCCGTGTCCCTACTTATGTTTTGTGACTGTGTCTAAGATGGCCATGTGAGACTTAGACTTCCGCTGTGTGTTTTAAAGTTGTTTTAATGAAGTTTAATTGTGTGGATGTAAATAAGTTTTTTTTTTATTCCGCACTATTTTCATTATTGAATGCAATGAATGACTATGTGGCTCGTATAAGACCCCTTCGGGGTCGAATACGCCATGTTACGACTAGGGGGTACTCTCGGGTCGTGACAGGACCGTGGTCTGATCTACGGATCGTGGGTCTGTCCGTGAGTCGGGACTTAGCCAATTTTCTGAGCTGGCTTGGGAGGGGTTGCAGTGGTGAACCACGGTCCACCAGCACGGGCCGTGGTCTGACCTACGGTCCGTGGATGGTGACCGTAAGTTGCACCTGCAACTTCTCAAAATCTGCATTTTTGTCTATTTTGAATACGGGGTGTTACAATTGGGTAGGTGCACCGATAAAAATGGAAGAATGACACACATTTTTGAACAACCTCACGGGAGACGCCATCCAATGGAAGTTCTCTTGGGTAACAGGATTGACGTTTGCAAGGACTCGATACTTTTTCTTTATCGAGTTAATCGGGCTCAGGGGCATCCAACCAAATGCACCTCTTCGGGTTATGCGATAATTTGGAGTTATCCAAGACATTCCACTATGGCTTATAATGGGATCACATGAATATGCATTCACTTCAGTCTCGCTGGAACGGATAAGAAATATGCAAGCCGAGTGGGAATCCATAATCGATTTAGAAATAGGAGAAGAAAGCTGGTGTGCGCCAGAGTATTATGCTTGGCGGACTACCGTGAGTCATATGGCTCGTCCAAGCGCACACAAACATTGGGGGTTTGTAGATAGACAACAAATTGATTAGATTAGAGAATTGGTGCTTCTTCGCATGGGGTTCACTACACCCATGTACAATCAGATAGTTCCGGGATCCGTCGATTACTTAACCCAGGAAGAAAACCCAGAAGAGGATCCTGAAGAGGACCCAGAAGAAGATCCTGAGGAGGACCCAGAAGAAAATCCTGAAGAAAACCCAGAAGAGGAACCCGAAGAGGACCCAGAAGAAGAGGTCTGGGAAGATCACATGGAGGTTTCTGAGATGGGTTCTAACGCCTATGACCCAAGAGATGGAGGGGTGATAGACATATCATCCGAGCATGGCCCTGAAGAGTCTCCAGAGTATCATTCGGGTCCTTACTATGACGTGGACAATGATGATGATGATGCTCCAACTTGGCCGTAGATCATCTTTCTTCTTTGAATTCCCTCATAAATTCCTCAAAAGGCCGTATGACCTATCCCTCTTGTATGCCTTATGGCCACCGCTGTACTTTCATTTCTTTGGCTTCTGACTACCTACATCGTTGTAATAGCCAAACCGTAATCAATGAAGTTATGTTTGCTCAAAATCTAAAATGTGTTTAAATGGATAATTTATTATCAAACTAATTGCAACGTAAGCCTACCTCAGGTAAAGAGAGGTTCTATGTTAGGACGCGCTTTGAATGTCACCGAATTGGCGTATATATGTGTTACATCTACTTATTTGTTACAACTTTCAATATTTTCCAAACTAACATAGTTTCCTTTTTTTTCTTTGTTTTCTTTTCTTTTTCATCATTTATCCCCAAAAGTACGTTGATTTGTGTCAACTTGCAAACTGGCTGACTCACGATACAACCTTCGATCAAAAAGAAAGATGACTGATAAAGACGACTTCAACGCTGCTGCAAACATAATGATACCTATTGAGAATCCCGAAGGTTCTCGAAACATGATAGACATCCAAAATGGAGAGAAAATGGCTTACATAGAGCAAGAACTCGAGATCTTGAGGGAAGAATTACACCAAGTGCGAGACTTGGCCAAACTATCGGCTACCACTTTCCCTACTTTCAAGACGCCTATCTACTTCGCAAAAGCTGACTTACCCAATCAGCCAGAACAAGCTCAACGCACTCCTACTCACGGTCAAGTACCACCAGCTTCTACAACCGCAGTGAGGATCGTTCCAGACCTTTCCAACTGCGACCCTACCATACCTACAATGCAGCAGATACT
This sequence comes from Solanum stenotomum, assembly GCF_019186545.1. Lineage (NCBI taxonomy): Eukaryota > Viridiplantae > Streptophyta > Magnoliopsida > Solanales > Solanaceae > Solanum > Solanum stenotomum. Next base: position 55,125,042 of record NC_064290.1, read on the forward strand.
TGGGGCACATGTCGCCGCTCCCTATGAGCCACATGTTCCACCCGTATATGCCGTTGGGGCTCCTACCTTCACTATGCCAGCTGTGGTTAATGTCCCATACGAGGTCAATCAATATGAAGAAATGGAGAAAGATGCTCGATTGAAAAAAGACGCGTCGATAAATGCCCAGCTTCAGGGTCTGAGAAAAGCATTGAAAAGCTTACAAGTCACTAGAGGGACAGAGAGTCTGGATTATGATGACTTGTGCATCCATCCAGACATTGACATGCCGGTAGGGTACAAACCACCGAAGTTTGACATGTTCGGTGGAAATGGTGACCCTCACGCACATTTAAGGGCATACTGTGACAAGTTAGTCGGTGTAGGGAGAAATGAGAAGTTGAGGATGAAGTTGTTCATTCGGAATCTGTCTGGAGAAGCATTAACCTGGTATACCCGCCAAGACACTCGCAAATGGCGTGACTGGCAGGAAATGGCCGAGGACTTCATGACTCGTTTCAGATTCAATACTGAAATTACTGCTGACAGATTCTCATTGGCCAATATACAGAAAAAGTCATCTGAGAATTTCCAGGAATATGCACGACGTTGGAGAACTGAGGTCGCGAGGGTGCAACCAGCACTAGATGAGAGTGAGCTCTCGAAGTACTTTATTCGAGCTCAAGAAGGTATCTACTTTGACAAGATGATGTCAATGATGGGTCAGAAGTTTGCAAAATTGGTCAAAATGGAAGACTTTAGTATAATACCCAACCACACTATAACCCACCTCGAGCACCAGCATACCAAAACCCTCCAAGACCATATGTCCCTGTACAAGCACAAATTCACCAAAATAAACCAACATATGCACCGAGACCACGTCCAAATCCTGAAGCTAGAAATGCTCGCGCTTACACACCGATTGCTGAACCCTATGCTCAATTGTTTGAGAGGTTGAGGACAGCGGGAGTGCTGTAACCAGTTGAAGGAAAACTTCTTGATCCAATCCTTCGTAATTTTGATGGGAACAAGAGATGTGCTTACCACTCAGGAGTCCAGGGACACGACATAGAAGATTGTTATAGTTTGAAGAACCAGATCGAGTCTTTGATCAGGAGAGGAGTAATTAAATGTACTCCAGCACCTCCCAATGTGAACAACAATCCCTTGCCAAACCATGAGAATCGGGAAGTCAACATGGTTACTCCGGATGACGAATATGGGACCCCCGACTATCCAAACATAGATGAAGCGGATGTCATGACATCTTCCGCGCAACCTGTTATCACTGTTCAACTAAGGGAACCTCTGATTGTCCAAACATATCTCCCAAGAGTTGTAGTGACCACTCTAGTTGCTAAGAAGCCTGAGTATGACACCAAAGCAGTCCTTTGGGACTATCGATCAAGTGTCAAGGGCAAGATGATCGACACTGCCGTGCCTCAAGGGATGACTAGGTCGAGGAAGTGCTATGCCCCAGAGGACCTAAATCAAAGAGTTCTCGAAAAAGAACAGAATCCAAAGAAGAACATTACCGATGTCAAAGCCGCAGAGTTTTGGAAAAAGATGCAGTCTAAAGACTATTCGGTTGAAGAACAGCTGAAGAAGACGTCAGCCCACATATCCATTTGGTCTTTGCGTATGAGTTCTGAAGCTCATAGGAATGCTTTGATGGAGGTGTTAAGCGGAGTGATAATTTCAAAAGAGACCACAAGTCAGACCTTAGTTGCAACGATTGGAAGAATAGTGGAAGCTAACAAGATTTCTTTCCACGATAATGAGTTGCCTGCAGAAAGGGCTGGTTACAACAAAGCAGTTCACATCGCAGTCCAATGTTGTGATAAAATTGTGACTCGAGTTTTAATTGATGGTGGTTCTGGATGCAACATTTGTCCTTTCACCACTTTGAGAGATTTAGGCGTTAATATGGGAGAGATAAAGGAAAGTCATATGAAAGTTAGTGCTTTTGATGGAGCGCAAAGAAGTGTCATCGGAGAGATCTATTTCACATTACAGGTGGGGTCGACTGAATTCCCCATTCTATTTCATATGATGCATGTATCATCCAACTACAACATGTTGTTGGGAAGACTATGGGTTTACATGGCAAAAATGGTTCCTTCCACTCTTCATCAATGTGTAAAGTTTGAGTGGGGTCGCACAGAAGTTACCGTCCACGGAGAGCTCAGTCACCCCATTCATTCTGTTAATTCTATCCCAGTCAATGAGGGAGCAGAGCCCGGAGATACCAAATTGTCAAGTGCAGCAAAAATGGTTGCGTCAGAAATGCTGAAATATAGATATCGGCCTAAGAATTGACTTGGACCTAAGTCCAATGGCATAGTTGAGCCGATCCAGATGAAGCATCAGAGAGGCACCAACGGACTAGGATATGAGCCTGCCTCAGGAAAAGACTGCCACGGGTCAAGCGATACAATCTTTGTATTAGAACAAGCTTTGATTCCAGATCAAGCTGGCGTTGATGACATCGTAGAAGAATTAGGCAATCTGTTCGTGGCCATGGCTGGAGAAGAGGAAAGGAAAAATCTCAACAAGTTGACCATTCGTGATGCCAAAACTGGAGAAATCTTGCAGAATTGGACCACCAGCCCATCCCTATTTCAACCAGAATCCTGGTAGTGTGGAAAAGTAGTCTTAATTTTAAAATTTCGCATGATCAAATTGAGGCTTGAATCATGCCCAATCTTTTGTTGTTTGCCTCTTCTAAAAGCTAGAATGCTTTGGAATAAAAGTCTTTATTTTTTTTATTTCTTTTTTTAAATCTCGTTATTTTAAATAGCTATTTATTTTTACTTACCTTTTGCACTTTTCAGCGCCCATATTAATTAAAATCCTCGTTCAACGGTTATGACATGTAACGAATCCACCAAGCAAGGTGAAAATGATGAACAAGATCACGAAGAGTATGATGAAAGCATGATGCTTGAAAGTCTGCCACACGAGATCGAGCAGGTTGAAAGTCAGAAGAAACCTAAATGGATGAAATAGAGGTTGTCAACTTAGGAAATGAGGATATCGTGAAGGAGACGCGAGTTAGCATACATTTGGAGGCTGAAAGAAAGCAAGAGTTAATAGAATTGCTTAAGCACTATGTTGACATATTTGCTTGGTCTTATGATGACATGCCAGGATTAAGCACTGATGTTGTCTCGCACAAATTACCGACTGATCCCACTTGTCTACCTGTTAAGCAAAAGACAAGAAAATTCAAGCCGGATTTGAGCTTAAGGATCAAGGAGAAGGTAACTAAGAAAATTGAGGCGAATATTGTAAGGGTCACAAATTACCCCACATGGTTAGCAAATATTGTGCCTGTGCCAAAAAATGATGGAAAAATCAGAATATATATGGACTATCAAGATCTCAACAGGGCCAGTCCTAAGGATGATTTCCCTCTTCCAAATATTCATATACTCATCGATAATTGTGCAAAACATGAGTTAAAATCATTTGTTGATTGCTTTGCGGGATATCACCAAATCCTGATGGATGAAAATGATGTAGAGAAGACAGTGTTTATCACTCCATGGGGAGTGTATTGCTATAGAGTAATGCCATTTGGTCTCAAAAATGCTGGTGTAACCTACATGAGGGCCATGACTACCCTTTTTCATGATATGATCCATAAGGAAATTGAAGTGTACGTGGATGATGTCGTTATCAAATCCAAAAGAAGTTCAGACCACCTGGATGACTTACGAAAGTTCTTCGAGAGGTTGCGTAAGTATAATCTGAAGTTGAATCCAACAAAGTGTGCATTTGGAGTACCCGCGGGAAAACTATTGGGATTCATCGTTAGCAGGAAAGGCATAGAGTTGGATCCATCAAAAATAAAGGCAATCCAAGAGCTACCGCCACCCAAGACCAGGAAAGACGTGATGAGTTTCTTGGGTAGACTGATGAGACAGGTAGAAGAAAGCAAGCTATTTACTATTTGAGCAAGAAGTTCACACCATACGAGGCAAGATACACGTTGTTGGAACGAATATATTGTGCTTTGACTTGGATTGCGCAAAAATTTAGGCATTACCTGTCTACATACACCACGTACTTGATCTCAAGAATCGATCCACTAAAGTACATCTTTCAGAAGCCCATGCCTACGGGTAAACTGGCGAAGTGGAAAATTTTGTTGAGTGAGTTTGATATTGTGTATGTGACACAGAAAGCTATCAAAGGACAAGCCTGGCTGATCACCTCGCAGAAAACCTGGTGGACCAGGATTACAAGCCACTCACGACCTACTTCCTTGATGAAGAGATTTTGTTTGTAGAAGAAGACATATCAGAGTCATATGATGGATGGAGAATGTTCTTTGATGAAGCATCAAACTCTATTGGAGTTGGAATAGGAGCAGTCCTTATTTCGAAAACAGGTCAGTATTACCCGATCTCAGCCAAGATCAGGTTTTATTGTACCAACAACATGGCGGAATATGAAGCTTGTATTCTTGGACTCAGGATTGCCATCGACATGAATATCAAAGAACTCTTGGTGATAGGAGATTCCAACTTATTGGTTCACCAGGTGCAAGGAGAATGGACCACTAAAAATGTCAAGATCCTGCCTTATCTGCATTGCATTAAAGAGTTGAGTAGGAGATTCACAAGGATTGAGTTCAAGCATGTCCCTCGAGCTCAAAATGAGTTTGCCGATGCTTTGGCAACATTGTCCTCGATGATTCAACACCCAGACAAAAATTACATCAACCCTATCGATATAGAGATATATGATCAACATGCATACTGTTTTCATGTAGATAAGGAACTGGATGGAAAACCCTGGTACTATGACATCAGAAAATTGATAGAAGCACAAGAATATCCTGAAAATTCCACAAGCAACCAGAAACGGACTTTGAGGAGGATGGCCAATCATTTCTTCCTTAATGGAGAAATCCTGTATATGAGAACTTCAAATTTAGGATTGCTGAGGTGCGTCGACGCCGCAGAAGCGACAAGTCTTTTGGAAGAAATACATGTAGGAACATGTGGACCTCACATGAATGGGTTCACTTTGGCAAAGAAGATTCTAAGAGCCGGATATTTTTGGATGACCATGGAGAGAAATAGCATCCGATATGTGCAAAACTGTCATCAATGTCAAGTGCATGGAGATTTTATACGAGTTCCACCAAATGAGCTCAATGTGATGGGTTCCCCTTGGCCATTTGTCGCTTGGGGCATGGATGTTATTGGACCCATAGAGCCTCCCGCGTCAAATGGACATCGTTTCATCCTGGTGGCTATCGATTGTTTCACAAAATGGGTCGCAACTTCGACATACAAGGCAATGACTAAGAAGGTAGTGGCAAACTTTGTTCGCAATAACATAGTTTGTCGGTTTGGAATTCCAGAATCAATCATAATAGACAATGCAACCAACCTCAACAGCGATCTTATGAAGGAAACTTGTGAAAGGTTCAAGATTGCTCATCGAAATTCCACAGTTTACCGGCATAGATGAATGGAGCAGTTGAGGCTACAAATAAGAATATCAAGAAGATTTTAAGGAAGATAGTAGACAGTCATAGGCAATGGCATGAGAAGTTACCATATGCTTTGCTCGGTTATCGCACCACAATCAGAACATCAACTGGGGCAACTCCTTATATGTTGGTTTATGGTTCAGAAGTAGTAATACCTGCTAAGGTGGAAATACCATCTTTAAGGATTATCTAAGAGGTTGGTCTCGACGATGCAGAATGGATACGTAGCAGGCATGAACAATTGATGCTCATCGATGAAAAGAGGATGGACGCGGTTTGTCATGGCCAACTCTATCAGAACAGAATGACCAAAGCCTTCAACAAAAAAGTCAGACCTCGACAGTTCACACCGGGGCAGTTAGTATTGAAGAAGATCTTTCCTTATCAAGGAGAAGCCAAAGGGAAATTTGCACCAAATTGGCAAGGACCCTACATGATTCATAGAGTACTCTTAGGAGGAGCGGTAATCTTAGCAGAAATGGACGGCAGAGTGAGCACAAAGCCAATCAATTCAGACGCCATCAAGAAATACTACATCTGAACACCTCAAGATTAGCGTTTATTTTGTGTACTTTTGCATTTTTCAATGTAACAGAACTACGTTTAGACCTGACTTCCCACGGTGGGGTACGTAGGCAACCCACATCGGATCCGGTCTCCCTTAGAAAACCCAAAATCATCATTTCCATGTATTTAGAACTACGCTCGACCTGAATTCCCTCGATGGGATATGTAGGCAATCCTTTTCGGATTCGGTCCCATGCAATTTTTACTTTTCTATTGTATTTGAACTACGTCCTGACCTGATTCCGCTTGGATACGTAGGCAGCCTGAGTCAGGCCCGGTCATTGCATTTCATATTTTTCACTTTCCTCTTGTATTTGAACTACGTTACGACCTGATTCCGCCTGGATACATAGGCAGCTTGATTCAAGCTCGGTCATTGCATTACATACTTCTATTTCTCCTACTTGTATCCGAACTACGTTACGATCTGATTCCTATCTTGGGGATACGTAGGCAGCTTAAGTCAGGCTCGATCAATGCATTGCATAATTTTTTTTATTTTTTACTTTTTATTTTTTTCTCTCTTTACTTACCCTTAGGAAACATTTCCTCATAGTTAGCGTAACCTCAGAATGTTGAAGAATATTAATCGTCGCAGTGTCTGCAAAAGAGATAGGAAAGCTTCATCAGAAGGGTAAAAGCTACAGGAGGACTATGTTGGACATAATCAACAAAATGGAAAGCTCGATGGACCTCAGAAGATGTCATAATCTAAAAACTCTGGAGAACTACAATCTATACATATATATATACACACACCTGATATACGTAATATACTTATTTTCTATAAAAACAAGCTAATTCTTTTCAAAAATATTTTTTCCACTCATCCACCAACCAAGTCTCTAGGTTAAGAAACTATGTGCGGTACTGACGAGGTGTCGAAGGATTCTAGTGACAAGGTTTCAGTCCGCGAGTCGATACAAATCAACACCCCTTCCCAAACTAAAAAATTTCTTTGAGTGCAGGAACACTTGAATCAAGAAAATAACATCAAGTCTCGGGGCACGACCAGAAACGCCATTTGACTTCTCACAATCATGAGCCAAAATACTCTTTCTCTACTTCATTTCCTAGAAATACTTCAACTTGCATCTCATGACTAAAATATATTTTGTTTAAATCTTTGCAGGAACGCTCAAGATTTAGATCAAATGCCGAAGAAAGAGGATCCTCGTATGAAAATAGGATAGTTGGTTTTCTTTCAAAATAACTCCACCAACTGGAACCTGTAATCTGACCTCATCAACAACTCCACCAATCGGGGACCACCGTCTAACAGTGCCAAACTCCATAAGTTTGGGGTTGTACATAGCAAATGTCATCAAACTCTGCCAATCAGAGGTTGTACATAGCAAACATTGTAAAACTCTGCCACCCGGAGGGTGTACATAGCAAACATCGATCGAACTCCGCCAATCGGAGACCACATCATAATGATGTCACTGAATCTCCATCGATCGGGGGCAAGCGCCCAAAGAAACGCTGTCACACGTCGATAATTAAATTTACATTACAATCTTTACACAGTCGAATACAGGCTTTTACATTACAACAGCCCCGCCAGCCAGAGGCCTTACATTACAAGCATTACACAGCCGGATACATGCTTTTACATTACAACAGCCCCGCCAGCCGGAGGCTTTACATTACAAGTTTTACACAGCCAGATACAGGCTTTTACATTACAACATCCCCGCCAGTCGTAGGCCTTACATTACAAGTTTTACATAGCCGGATACAGGCTTTTACATTACAACATCCCCGCCAGCCGGAGGCTTTACAGTACAAGCTTTACACAGCCGGATACAGGCTTTTACATTACAATAGCCCCGCCAGCCGGAGGCCTTATATTACAAGCTTTACACAGCCGAATACAGGCTTTTACAGTACAACAGCCCGGCCAGTCGAGGACGTCTACATTACAAGTTACTTTACTTACATCACACTCACAACACAAAAAAGAGGTGTCAACAGTCGTCTGAACATCTACACTCTACTCATTACATTACTATTTCAATTTATAATTTTTGAACCGCAACAGGTACTTTTCACCCTTTTACATGTTTTGCAGGAAAAAGCATTACAATGAGGAACTCCCTCTAAGCAGCAAACTAGGGCAAGTTATTGCAATGTCAAGCATCACTAGCTACGCCAAGGATTCACTTTCAAAACTCAACTCAACTCGATTTTAAGAAGTTCAGATTTAAATTTCACTTATAGCTCTTTCATGTCTCAGTTCATTGTAACTCGACAGTGGCATTCTTTTGAAAATTCATCTACCATAAGTCTTCAGTAGAAATTGCTACGGAGCATTTCTCATACAAGTTTCTTTAGAACTGTATCTCATCCCTCTATTCATGCTAATATCTTCATACTTCACCACCGAAAGATTTCAGTATTATCATAATTCAATACTGGGGCAAATTTTTAATAAAATTTGCTATGTTCTCAAGCTACTTGTGGCCTGATTTTTCATGAAACCTGAGATATGTAGGCAGCTCGAAAGCCAGAGTTCGGCCATAACTCCATAAACATTCTTGTCAAATTATTGCTCAAAGTGTATTTTTGTGGGTCGCCTAAAATTGGATTGTGTCAATATTTCTTTGCCCACGTCTTCTTTACTCTCTTCCATGGACAAAGAAAGGGGCAAGTTGTTGACACCCAATTTTGGTTCTCCACATTTACCTATAATAATAATAATAATAATAATAAAATATATATGTTATGAAATTTTTTATAGGAATACAAAAAGATTTTTAATTATTTATTTGACTTGATAAATTTATTTCATAAATGTTATTTCTTATAAAAATTAAATATATTATATTACTACTTACTTTCTCATTTTTTAAATAAGTGTCGTTCTTAAGAATTGAATCTATTTTGTTAAAATATAATTTCTTTTGTCACAATGGTTATTTTTCGCACATTGTTTAAAATTAGAAAGCTTAATTAATTAATAAGTTACTAATCTATATTAATTTAATTTTAAAAACGACTAATTTTATCAAATAAGCTAATCTTGCAAAATAATTATCTCTTATGGCTATTTAATAAAGAAAGTAGTTATAATTTAAATTAATTTAATTTGAGCAAATTTGTTAATCCAAGTCTTCTTAAACCGGTCAATTTGTGTACGCCACGTAGGCGAGCACATGGATTGTGCTTCTTTAGCCTAAATCTTGACCCTACGATTAAATCTAATGGTCCTAGTTGATTAAGCTTTGCCATTATTTATAATATATATATATATATAACTATGCCTTTTAATTCCTGATTTATCTTACCCGTCCAATCAAACGATCGGACGACCCAAATTAAACAAGACATTTTTAACATTTTCCAAAAGGACTCCATCACTGGTACGCTTCTTCTTTTCCAGAAGTCACGCCTCAAACTTTGTCCTCCTTCCCCAGACGTCTATTTCTTCTTTTCTCCAAAAGTTTTCCTTCCCCAAAACGTTTTCCTTCTTCCCCAGGAACCTTTCACGCCCCTCTCCCATCAATCTCTGCCAAAGAACGGCTATGAGCCGTCGGAAAATGGCAATTTCCGGTGGTTTTTGGCCAGGTCCATCCGCAGTCCATCAATCATATCCTCCTCATGTCAACTTTACATTTTTTCTAACTAATTTTCTGACCCAAAGCAGGCCTAGGAACCGTCGCTGCTTGCCTAAAAAGGTGAGGGACGCAAAGAACCATTGGATCTTGGTTTGCTATACCCTCAATCTAATAGGTTTGAGAGTGGAATCCTCTCCCAAAATTGGCTATAAAAGGAACCATTTGGCTTCATTCGAGGATCATCCATGAACATTCAAAAACAATCTGGAAAAAAAAACAGGGGGGAACATTCAAAAAACAATCCAGAAATAGGGAGAAAAAAAATCCAGAAATACGAGAATCAGTTGTTTGTTTATCTCTTTTCTCTCTGGTTCTCGAGTTTGAGTTCGGGAAATGAGTTCTAAGTTGGAATCTTTGACGTCAAAGCTTTAGTTTGCTGCTCCAAAGAAGGTAAAAAAAAAGAAAAAAAAATTCTCTGTGTTGTTTCGATAGTTTGTGTTTCCTGTGATCTTTTATGTGTTGCTTCGATAGTTTGTGTTTCCTACATTTGTTAATGTTCTGACCTCTACGCTTCCACATTTTCTATCCTAGTTTCCCTTGTTAAAAGACTATCATCTAAGCTTGTTTTGCTTTGAATTTTCTTAAGAAACTCTGTGCTATACAGTTGCTCTATCGTGATTTGATTTAGAATCTGTTAGCTCCTCAAATTTTGTTCTTCCCTTTGTTCTGTGCATCTGTTAAGTAATGAAGAATCAGTTGATCCATTCTAGACTCCTTCGAGAATGACGTATTTGGTTTATAAAATTGATGAAGTCTAAACATAGAAGTGATCTCATATTTTATGCATTAGTTCCCTGCTGAAGACCTTGACGTCAAGTTGCATGTTTCCTTTAGTTTAACATTATAGCTCATTGTAGCTTCACTTATGAAACTAAAAATCTGCTATTGATCTTTGGTATGCTTAAAATAAAATCTTAAAGTCTAGATGTAAATTCTTACCTTCCAAAACAGTTCAAATCTAGTCCATGTCTTTCTTTAAGTTCCCTCGTATTTAGTTCGCATTGAATCCTTGCTGCTAATATGAAATTGGGTTTAATGTTAATTGGTTATTATGATCAAGTCCTGACAAGTTAAATTCATATTTTACTTCCTGTTTTAAGATAGTTGTAGAGTCTTTGCCTAAGTGATGCAACTCGATTCACAATTTTTTTTAGTTCTCTGTTTTAATTTTCAAAATGAGCTAATGTTGTTCTATGTTACCTGTTAACATGATTATATGTATGTGTTTACTCGGTTTGAACATATATTGGAAATGTATGGCATGAAAGGTCCACTACCGGAAACATTTGTTTGTCTTTTCTAAGTTTGATTTCATTTTCCTGTAGAAACTCTCTATTACTTCCCTTAAAGTGACAATGATATGTGCCTATTTTGATATGAATTCTTTTGTTTCCCCAAAATTATAAGTTAAGTCAGTTTAAATTTGGAATGATCAATTCTCTCAAACTTTTCTATTGTGTGTACTTAGTATAATTTTCCTTTAACTGCATCACTGGATCTTGGTTTGTTTCAATTGGACTTCAGCCTGAGGGTCCTCCTTGATTACTTAGTATATTTTTGTAATTTAATCGGTAACATGTGTTATGCTAATTCTTTTCTTTTCTTTATTGCACATGTACACTTGGAGCGCATCTGGAGTTGTAACACGACTCTGGCCTGACTCATATCAGAGAAGCTTTACCAGCTGTGCTTTCACTCGAGTTTAGTTTCTGCATTTCGTCATCGGTTTCGTCATAGAGCTGGGTTTACAATTATCGGCCCATTAGGAATAGGAGTCTAAAATCTTCAGTTCCTCATCTTCCTTTTTACATCGACTTGTCTATATATACATATATTGTTACTAACTCATTTACTTATATATTTTTCTTGGGTTATTGATCTATGTGCGGATTCGTAGAAACCAATTAGTAACTACAAAGTTTGATCGCTCGCCTTTTTTTTGTGGCTTATGTATGCTTAAGATGGGTAAAACTTGCTAATTAGTTTCCTAGTTACATTGCTTAACTCTTTTTTTTTAGTTTCAGAAAAGATTTTTTTTACAAAGGGGTCTTCTTTTGAAAAGATTTCTTAGATATTTGTGGCCGATTTCAAAGCTTTAGTAGAAGCCAAAAAGTGCATTTTTATTTCTCAAAAGTACAACATTTTGAGCTCAAAAGAGAAGGAATTTAAGTGTAAAAAACGCAAGTTTTCTGAGGCCCAAACATAACCCCTTTTGTTAGCTTTGAAGTGCAGTTGTGAGTTGGAAAATTGCAGATTTTGAGAACCTTGATGGGCAGTAATTTGAACTTTAAAAAATGCAGATTTTCAACTTAAAAAATTACAGATTTATAGTGCGAAAATGCAGAATTTCACACACTCTACCAAGCAGATTTTTTAGCATAAAAAGTGCAAATTTTAACTTGAACAATGTAGGCTTTTTGAAAGGTGAAAACACAGCCTTTAATATGTCCTACAAAACAGATTTTGTGTAAAATATGCAGTCTTTTCCTTAGTTTTTGAACACCATTTGTGGGATTTAACAGTATACATTTTTGGAACCAATCACTGCATTTTGAGAGTTTAAAAGTTTCAATAGTTCGCGTCTAAAAGTGCTTGAAAATCACTGGTTTTGCAAATCAAAACAGAGTTTACATTTACATATTTAAAAAATGGTTTTCCTTATATTTTCCTTAAAATTTAGGTGGCGACTCTAAAACAAACAAAACATTTTTATTTTCAAAACTAGAGTGTCAGTCATATTACTTTGTGAACGGTTTCGACCGATTCGAAATAGGGTGCGACAGCTTGGCAACTCCGCTGGGGACTCCTACTTAGGTTTTAACCTTAGAAAAACTCAATTTAGGAACAACATTTGTGATTACATGTTTATTTTATAGCTTGCTATTGATATATTGTATTGACTGAAAGGTCGCAAGTGAAATCCAAGTTTGTATTCTTTATTTCTTTTTAAGACACTAGTTGTTACTGCTTTCCCTACATTGTCATTTGCACATTCTATCGAGTCTTGGCCGTACACGCACACACTGTACACGCGAGGGGTGTTCCTGCACTCCTCCGAAACTCTCTTTGAATTTCTTAATTTCAGAGTTGGTGCAATTAAGATAGTGCACCTTCTCGCAATTACTCAGTCTCACTCTCAATCATATAGGAAAAAATCTTACTCTTAAAATATAGGTCATGTTGCACAACCTTAGGCAAGACAATATACGGTATTGTCGTTGCATTTAGGAAACCACCCAAATGTCAATGAGTTTCTTCTTTAAAACTCAACGACATAAACTTTGTGTGAAATTGATATAAATTATCCAAACTTAAACACTTAACAGATTTGGAGCAAATAAACTCATTACACCCTTTACCTCTTTTCAGATGAACCTCAACCAAGATTTACCGGATATCCAAATGGTCGCTTCAGCGCTCAACATTCTACAAAATTAGTGGCAAAATATTCGCAGGATACACGGGGCAGAGATTCAAGGGCATTTAGGAGCATTATTGTCGCTTCTGGGGACACAATGCGAGTCTTTGTCACTCAACTAATAGGGTTTTGGGAACCGAGCACCGTAACTTTCAAATTCTTGAATTTTGAGGTCACTCCCACACTAGAGGAGATCAATAGTCTTATCGAACTGCCGATTAGAGGGAGACTGTCGGTGATCCTCTCAACTATTTGTACATGTGACTTCCTAAGTCTCTTGGATCTACACATATTTTGGTCATTGAGATATGTGGACGGCGGGCACGTTGAGTTGGACTATCTCTTTCAGAGGTTTGGGCGTTCGAAAGGTTACTATGAATATCATCGTGAATTTGAATGCACTCGCGGAGCATGGGAGCATATGAGGCCAAGAGTATTCGTTATGGCTTTTTTAGGAGTTAGGGTGTTCCCGATAAGGTCCAATTCTATCGACATCAACATATTGCCGATGGTTATAAGCATCTTCAACGATCCACAAAGATTTACTTTGGTGCTTATGATCCTCGCCGAAGTTCTATGAATGTTGCCAGACCCATTTACTGTTGTTCCTAGGCTGTTCTACCTTCCAATGATAGATCTTTCAACTGTTTATCAAGGTCGATTATCATAATAGTTGAGTAAGATTTGCTATTCTTTTAGCTCGAGTATGGTTAGTATTTATTATGAATGTTTAAATGGGTTAGATCTCTTATTTCAACGATGTGATTTACTTGTCATCATAGCATGAGTGAATTGTATAATTTTGCATAAGCCTTTTAATACCAATTTATGTCTGCAATGACTTTTAATTATTTAATTCCTAAATATATGAAGAAGCCGAGTCGTGCTCTTTTTTATCTGCTAATGTCACTTTTTTGTTAANATTTAACATTTAGTTCTTTGTTCTTCATTTTGAGTTCTAGTTCTGTTTTTTCTCGGTTCTGAGTTGTTTCTTTTCATGATTTTGGTCGAGCCGAGTCTTATTTGAGCCATGATTTTGAGTCGAGTTCCTGTTATAGTCTGATTTGGATGCATTTAGTTTGGCTGTTGATTTTCTACATCTTGCTCCATGGTGGAAGAATTTTTTTTTTCTTATTGAAATAGGTTACTGTCTCCATTCTCTTGGTCTCCAGAAGTGTGGATCAATAAATTTCAAATGGTTCCACTGGCCTTAGTATATTCTTAGGAGTATTTGTTATGGATACACATTAATAACTAGTGTTCGATGTCATGTTATTTAATCTTTTACTTTAAGCTAAATGTGGAAATCGCAATAGTTGTTTAAACTCATTTTTGTGTCTTTACTATTCCCTGTTTCAATTCTTTTTCACTTGAATGTTGGCAGACCCATTTACTGTTGTTCCTAGGCTATTCTACCTTCCAATGATAGATCTTTCAACTGTTTATCAAGGTCGATTATCATAATAGTTGAGTAAGATTTGCTATTCTTTTAGCTCGAGTATGGTTAGTATTTATTATGAATGTTTAAATGGGTTACATCTCTTATTTCAACGATGTGATTTACTTGTCATCATAGCATGAGTGAATTGTATAATTTTGCATAAGCCTTTTAATACCAATTTATTTCTGCAATGACTTTTAATTATTTAATTCCTAAATATATGAAGAAGCCGAGTCGTGCTCTTTTTTATCTGCTAATGTCTCTTTTTTGTTAAGCTTATGATTGGCTTCTTAAGTGTATTTTTTCTTTCTTAAATATAGCTTGTTGTTTATTGTTTTCTTTAAGGAATAATGTGATTGGATTTGATTTGCCCATAATTTGTTAAAGTTTGATCATGTTTGTAATATTATTATTTTTCCCTCATCTGGTAAGTTAATGCTCATTTTAGTTAGGCTTTAGGATGTTGCTATAGTTGATTGTCGATATCTTTCTTTCATTCAATTTGAATTGGTCTATTAATTCCCTTACTTTTCTTTGTTTACATGTGACATGGGCGGAGTTCAATTAGGACTCTCTTTCCCTCTTGCATCTCGAGTTGATTGAAAACCCAACAAATCCTTCTTATCAAGTCGGCCTCATTTTGTTCGGGTGAAACAAAAGTTGAATGTGACACGAGGAAGTGATCACTGGTTTCGGAAAGTCCGAAAATGGGTTGTATACAATTTGTATACACTAAATATACACTGGTATACGGGTCGTAATACAGAAATTTGGGGCCAAAAAATTGTTATAAGTGCTGGAAGTTCGAGGGGGCTGTATACACTCGGTATACAGTCAGATATACAAGAAAGTGGGTCAAAATATGACCCGTATACAAAAATATACATTTATTGTATACATGGTGTTTTGAAGCAAAAATGGGCTGGAAAAAGGCCCAAATAATGCAGTCGGCCCATTATTAGATTTAGGACAGGTTGGGCCAAAGCCCAAAAAATTTGATTTTTGCTTCTCTTTTATTATCCTC
>NC_064290.1:55140702-55152703 GCF_019186545.1 Solanum stenotomum
TTGATCGAGCTTGGAGCAGACTGATCCGAAGACGAGAGTGAGCACACGACGTTTTGTACTATTTCAGTCTCCATCTGTATATATAGACTCGTCTTTTTCCTTTCGAGACAGTCCAGTCTCTGTTGTCCAGTTTTGGGACTTGTACTCATTTTGTAGTAGCTCTGTACTAGTGACTTCCAGGTTTTGGGAGGGATCTTTATTTGTATTTATGTTTTGGTTTGCTTCTGCCTGTGTATATTGTTATTTGCCTACTCTTGTTTAATTTCTACCCTCAGACCCATTACTTGTTATTTCGGGTTACGGGTTGGCTTACCTACTGACGGGTTATAGTAGGTGCCATCATGACTTGAGAAATCGGGTCGTGACATTATGTCCATATTCCAAAAGTCTTAAGAGGTAAATTGGATCCATGTGCAAAAAGATATGTGTTTATTGGGTATTCAGACTTCCAGAAAGGGTATCGATGTTATGATCCTCAGAATAAGAAGTTGTATGTTACATTAGATGTCTCTTTTCATGAGAACGAACCTTATTATGGAGGGGGAGTTTTCGGTTCAACTCTTTATGAGGAAAATGTGAGTGAAGCACTTGAGCCGAACAAGCAAGATACTGGAATTCCATTGGACCAAGGTGAGTTCTTTGACTTAGAAGAACTGCAATGGAGATTGAGTAAGAATACACATGTAATTGAAGAGATTTCCTCGGATCATCCTATCCAGTTTTTCCAAATCTATCTGAGAGGGATGAAGTATCGATGCATAATGAAGATGCCGTAAAAGACCCCATATTAACACCATCAACTGAAGAGTCCTCACAGAATGTTCAATAAGATGTTACACCTCAGGTAATTCTCAATACTCTTTCTCAACTACCATCAAGATTAAATAGGGGTGTCCTTAGAAAACAATATGAACCCGATCTTAGAACCAAGGCCAAATATCCAATTAGTAACTATATCTCAAGTCATAGATTATCGGATTCATATGCTCTAACTGTTAATCAATTATCCAAAGTATCTATTCCTAGTAGTGTGCAGGATGCATTAACAGATCCAAAATGGACCAAAGCAATGTATGAAGAGATGGAAGCCTTGCAAAGAAACTCAACTTGGGAGTTAGTTCCACTGCCAAGAGAAAAAAAGACAATTGGTTGTAGATGGGTATATACTGTGAAACTTAATGTAGATGGAAGCATTGATAGATACAAGACGAGGCTAGTTGCGAAGGGTTATGCTCAGAAGTATAGAGTTAATTACCAAGAAACGTTTGCACCAGTAGCCAAGCTCAATACTATTCGTATTCTTATATCTATTGTAGTGAATAGAGATTGGCCTTTACGACAGTTTGATGTAAAAAATGTCTTTCTAAATGGTGACTTGGAGGAAGAAGTATACATGGAGTTTCCACCAGGCATTAAGCAAGGACCAATGCATAAAGACAAAATATGCAAACTGAAAAAATCACTTTACGAGCTAAAACAGTCGCCTAGAGCTTGGTTTGGGAGGTTAGCTTCAGAGATGAAATCTGTTGGTTACTTGCAAAGTAACTCTGACCATACTTTGTTTATTAAACAAAATGAGGGAAAGATAACAACATTGATTGTATATGTAGATGATATGGTATTAACTGGTGATGACCCCGAAGAAATGGAGAAACTACAACAATACTTAGCGACCAAGTTTGAAATGAAAGACTTAGGACAACTGAGATATTTCCTAGGTATTGAAATGTCAAGGTCGAGACAGGGAATCTCTCTTTCCTAGAGAAAGTATGTATTGGATTTATTGACAGAAACTGGAATGCTTGATTTCAAACCAGCTGAAACACCGATGGAGATGAACCAACAGCTTGAAATTTCTTCTGCGCAACAATTAACAGAAAAACTTTGTTATCAGCGGCTAGTGGGGAAGTTGATCTATCTAACTCATACTAGATCGGATATTACATATGCGGTAAGTGTGGTGAGCCAGTTTATGCATGCTCCAAGTATAGAACACATGAATGCAGTCCATAAAATCCTAAGGTATTTGAAAAATGCTCCTGAAAAAGGGTTGATGTACTCAAAGAATGAAGCACCAACTGTTAAAGGCTACACCGATGCTGACTGGGCTGGAGATCGCTCAACCGGAATTTCGAGGTATGACGCATGGTTTATGTGAACTATTATGGATCCAAAGAGTTCTGCGTGATCTTGGAGTTGAAAGTGCTGGACCTATGAAGTTGTTTTGTGATAATAAATCTGCAATTCAAATAGCACAAAATCCAGTGCAACATGATCACACTAAACACACGTCGAAGTGGATCTGCATTTCATTAAAGAAAAACTTGATCAGAAGATCATCCAGTTTCCATATGTAAAGTCTATAAACCAACTTGCAAATGTCCTTACAAAGGCAGTACCAGGAAAAATATTTCATGAAGCGATTGACAAGTTGGGCATGATAGATATCTATGCACCAACTTAAGGGGGACTATTGACGACAAGAGACTGCAATTCTAGGAAGTTTTATTTTAGTAATATTTATTTGCTGTTTTTTATATGTATTCTACCTAAAATAGAATTCTACCTAAAATAGATTTCTAGGTTTATTCTTTGTTGTATAAATACATGTATTAGTATAATGAATAGAAATATGAACGACATATTTCTTTATGTAAGCCTGCGACCTTGTTCAACACAATGATATTTCAATATCATTATATCTACTTATAAAATTTAATGCAACACTATTTCAGTATCATTATATCAACTTCTAAAATTCTTGAGGGAGATTTTGTAATTCTTACATTGGTGGCCGATTTGGTACAATTGTTGATGATATGCTATTTTAAATAGTGATATGCATAGTATAATAATTGGTGATTTGTTGATTTTTAACTGTTATATATTTTGATGGATGATATAGTTAAAATATTGATAATATGTTGATTTAAATTTGATGGATGATTGGCTAATATTTTGGTGAAATGTTGGTTTAGAACTATAAAAAAATTAATATATAATTGATGGTAAGTTTGATTTTAGTTATATATTCCAATCCTACAATGTGTAATACCATAATCTAATCAAGTATATATCAACTTTTTAGTATCATCAAGTTGATTTACATAGTGTACAATGTGGTGTAACCTTTGTATCAAGTTCAAATTTTAATAATTATAACAATTAAAAATAATTGGTGGATTTGTTGGTTAAAAATAAATAGTGATTTGTTGATTTAGTAAATTGTATAGTTAGAGATATTTTCCTAGTAAGTAATTAAAATGTAATACAAATTGAGCGAGTTGAGTTATGACCCGTACTTTAGCCCATTTCAACTCAAATAAATTTTGAACAAAACGATAACCCACATATTTATTAGTATAAAATACAGAAACCCCAACAATTTAAACGCTAATTACATCTTATCTCGAAAGTTTTTTAAATTATAATAATCTCGAATATTTCAAAACTCGTGTATATATTGCTCCTTCACCCGATACATAAAAAACGACTCATAAGTTATGTATCAGATACAAAAAAACTATAAACTAACTTCATTCGGATTTAGATTTGAAATAATTGAGATTATATATCAACAATAACATTTATAATTACGTAATTTTCTTTATTTATTAACTCACCCCAACTTAACCCACCCAAATTCAGTTTAACCCGGTCCATTTGATACACTAGTGGTGCACATCCCTTGTGTTGCCTTCCTTGACCTGTCAGCTCATTCAAAAAATTATAGGAGTACTTTCAATCACCAAATAGCTTGATTTCATCCTTTTTAGGCAGCCTATAGTCCAGGATAGGTATAACATATTCTATATATTTCCAATTACAAGTTTTGGTATGGTAGCTAAGTAAAAAAAGAAAAATTACATTGCTTATATATTTGAAGCTTGAAGGAATCAGGAATCGAATTATTCTTGTACTTGATTGCTAAGGCCTACTATATTCTAAACCAAAAATTTAGTAGATGTTTGAGTTGAAACACTTGAAAGTTTTCCCAACATTTCCACTTTTGTCCTAACTATTATATATAGAGAAGACGACATTTGGTCAAGTACCCACACACAAGTATCCCTGGACTTTTTTAGGACCAAAGTAGAGGTTAAAAAAGTATAATATGGCTCATCTTTAAGTCCTAGCTAGTGCCACCCCTAGCCCTTTCCATACGAATTAAATGCCTTCACTATTCCTGCTAACGTCCTTCTTCAACTGTAATCGTCACCTGATTGGTGGATACGATGTATTTCTTATCGGAGGAAAAAGAAGATGTACTAGAAGCATGCGTCCTTATTACAAAAGCTGGTCTATTAGGTGTTGGAAGGTTAGTACCTTCCCCTCCCAGCATTAAAATGACATCTGACATATTAGGACGATGATTTGGATCTTCTTGTACACACAGGAGCGCAATATTTATGCACTTTATTGCTTCACTTCTGTTGCATGATTCAAGTAATGACTTCTCTATTAATTGTGTCTCAGCTTTTTCTGTCCACAATTTCCATGCCTGTGATAATTTCTGTCAGAGAAACAAAACTAAGAAGAAGATGTAATAATTAAGTCATGGGAAGTTTCTTCACTTACATATCCCAACAAGTTTAAGGCTTCTTCTGACTGATAAAATCCTGTATTCCTTCTTCCACTGATTATCTCAAGTACGACTACTCCAAAACTGAATACATCTGATTTAATGGAAAACAATCCATCCAGTGCATATTCAGGAGACATATAGCCACTAGATTTCACCAGGTCAACAAAACATTATGTATAAGATTTTCTCCCAAGCTCCTTTTGTAAGAAATTAATGACAGGAAAGAATATTATACTTACTAGGTCCCCACTATTTTCTTTGTATTTGCTTCTGTTACTTTTCCTTCAACAATCCTTGCCAAGCCAAAATCTGAAATTTTCGGGTTCATCTCCTCATCTAATAAAATGTTACTGGTTTTTAAATCTCTATGAATGATCCTTAGTCGTGAATCATGGTGAAGATAAGATAGACCCCGTGCAATGCCCAATATGATGTCATAACGTTTCTTCCAATCCAATAAATGACAAAGTGTTCCATCTTGCATCGTTACCATGACAAAGTTTGTTACGTCAATAAAATTAAATCATTATAAGAAATGTATGACTTTGAGAATAAAGAACTTAACAAGGCTAACTCACCAAATATGAATGTATCTAAACTTTTATTCGGCATATATTCATAAAGTAATATTTGTTCCGTTGCATTGATGCAATAACCCAATAGCCTCACCAGATTTCGATGTTGAAGCTTTGCAATTAGAGTCACTTCATTCTTAAATTCATCTATGCCTTGTCCTGATTGACTGGATAATGTTTTCACTGCAATTTCTTTTTCGCCCGGAAAGATACCCTGCGAAAAAAATTCATCTCATTACTATAGGTCAATATGGCCATGCCAGTCCACATAGATGTAGGAATGAAGTTTGAACCTTGTAAACAGGACCGAATCCTCCTTGTCCAAGCTTATTCGCATTTGAGAAGTTGTCTGTAGCTTCCAAAATAGTCTCCAAGTGAAAATATGGAACATCAATCGCTTCATCACTGTTTTCATTCATTAATACTTTTGCTTCTCCTTCAGCTTTGTGCCAGTGAGATTTATGTGCCCCTTGAATACCTTTACTTCTATCTGATTGAGAATGACCTTTGAAATTAAGTTCAAAATGCTATAAGAGAAATATCTTCCAAAGTAAGATTCATTCAGCAACTACCTGCTCTTTTTGCAATTCTTCTTCTATAGTAAATGTAGCTAATGCTGCCTATGAGTAGAAACATCAAAACTGATATTGACGAAAGGATTGCTTTTAGCTTCATCGACTTCTTAGCTTTTGTTTGAGCTGAAAGGAGAATCATTGTTGTTAAGTGCTAATGTTAATAAGGAATTACATCCATAACATAGTACTTATATGAAATAAAGAGTCAAAGTATGTTATACTATGCTATTCTAACCTTCAGGTGAGCTGCGTTTGACAAATATTGTCCTTTCTGATTCAGTTGTGCTGAGTTGTTCCAGATTGAACAGATCCCCTGTCCAGATGGAACAGGTACCGGAACCATCATAAGTATAAGCAGTGCAAGAGCAATCGTTGAAACATGCAGATCTACACTGTGAGGCTGTCCCAACTGTGATATAAGTATTTTGAGAAGCAGGTACTTTCAGAATTGAACTTATCCATAAACTATCTTTGTCTTCAGTAATTGCATTACACTGCACCTTTTGGTCTCTTACACAGCCACTGGAATAATCATTTGAATTCCTTTCTGTATCTGATATTTGCTTGAAACCACTCAAACAATTGCAGGTTGCATTAGCTTCATCACAAACTCCAAATGCCCCACATATAGCATAAACCTCACAAAGTTGTCTCGGTTGAGACCAGAATAGATCCCAATTAATGCTGCCATCCAACCATGACAGTTGCTTAATTTGTCCTGAGACATCCATTATCAATCTTGATGTGATTGTACTACTGTAAAGGGAATATGTAAAATATGACTCATTCTCATTGTCAATATAGCTGTAATTATATATGTAGTTTAAACTCATCTCAGGTACTAAGCCGAATCTTTGGCCATCCCATGAACCACTTGCCCAATACTCTGTAGTCCTATTCCATTTTATAACAAACTGGGCATGATTTGGGTCTATTTCCAGAGAATACAATCCTGGTGCTGGATCGGTCAAACTCTTCCATGAAATCAGAACCTGTTTTCTTTGTGTACGTTTGTCATATCCAAGCTTAGCACCAGGCAAAAATGTGTGTGTTGGGTAGTCAAAACTTTGCCAAAGTAGTAAGGGCATTGATGCCTTTGACACATCACTCAAAATCAAATTTCCATCATCACGAAGAAGTGCAGTAACTGAAATATTTGGATTGATGTTCCCAGCAAGTGCAGACCAAATTGTGTTTTGAAGACTATCGATAAGAACCAAATTGCCTGGACTAATTGTCAAGTTAGCATCAGCACCACCAAGTGGTTTATCCCTGTTTGCTACCCAAACTACTGTTTGTGGGTATAATTTCTTGTACCATATGCCTATGTAGTAGGAGCGAGAGTCGCCTGGTCTGAAGAAACCAAGCTCAAAGTTCCCACCTGAAGAGATTATTGTTTGGCCTGAAGAAACAGATTCATTCACAGAAATGGTGTCCCCTCCTAGGGAAAGATTAGTGATGAGGCTAAAGCATAAAAAATGCACAAGTATCAGAATTGAACTGATATTCTTCATTTCTATGGCTGCACAATTTGTTGGTAGAATGAGTGGTCGTTTAAAAAAAAATAGAGAAAGCCAAAGGAGACTTCTAATTTCAGCTTTCGTCTAAAAAAAACACCAAAATTCAAACTTTACTTTTTTCTAGTCTTACATCGGTCAATATCAACCTTGACCAATGCATCTGCTGTATGGCTAGCTGTGAAAATGAGACCAAGTATAGGTGATCTGTACAGAATTTTATGCTTTGGACACGAGATAATTTGAAATTAGATCAATCTTTAGCCCATTAAGGTCCTAACCTATTTTAAAAGAATTTTCAATTGAGTCCAGTTCAATCTCCAATTTAACATGTCTTGACAATTTTTTCCATTAGCATAATGTTATTTTGAGTTGACTCTAAAGTTTTGATGATTTGGGACCTAATCGTGGGAGTTTAAACTGATTTTAACTGGTTTAAGTTGGCTAAGAATTAGTTAGTGTAATACTTACATAACTTGCGCTAAAAAATTATAGGAGAATATTTGAAAACATATGCTATTAAAGGGTATATCAACAAGATTTGGAACTCACCACTCACATACAAAAAGAAAAAAGAAGAAGAATTAAGAGCTTGTTTGGATTAGCTTAAAAATTGGTCAAATTTATTTTTAAGTCATTTTTAGCTTTTGAAAGGGTTTAGCAAGGTTAAAAATAACTTAAAATAACTTTAAAATAACTTTAAAAAAAATTAAAAATCAAAAGTAGGTCTCTCCATACTTTTTTTTTACTTGAAAGTTATTTAAAGTCAATTCAAACAGGCTCTAAGATATCAATAATGTTTAGATTAAGTGGGTTTGGGCAGATCATGATGCAAGTCGATTTTTAGCTTATTTTAGTGCATAATAAATTTGAGTAGATTATGAGCTAACTTGATTTTTACTTCATATTTTCAAGATCAATAACTCATAACGATAAATAGGAAGAATAATGTCAATGCATTAATTTTGTGAAATGACAAATATTAAGAATCGTTTATTTTAGTAAAGACGACATATAAATAGGAACGCACGGAATAATAAATAATGCAAGTGGGTCTCTACAAAAATGGTGTCTCCTCCTTGCAAAAGATTGTCGGTAGAATGAGTGATTGTTTGAAGACACGATAATGAAAATGAAAAAGAGACTTTTCTGCTTGGAGTCGGAATTTTTTAATCTGTGGTCTACTTTTCTTTAGTCTTCGGTTTTTACTTTTCTTTAGTCTTCTAACTGTCAATATCAACCTTCTACTATGACTAGATAAAGAAAGGTTCATTTATGGGCTTATTAATATTATAATTGTAAAGATATATAGTTATAAGTATTTAATTAGTTTTTTAAAAAGAATAGTTATCATTACTATTTTCAAACAAACACGATAGTAAATGATAAAGAAGTACTTGTCATTTCATATTAGCTTCTTAGTGTTCCTCACATGCAGTACACCAATAATACTATACAATAGTTAACATGTACACATTGCATATTTTGGAAAACAACGAATCATTATCTACCCGAAGGATTTCTTCTTGAATATTCCTAGCATAATACAATCATCCCGAATACCTTTCCTATGACAACGCCTAGCCATATCCTACCGTCAATCATGACCAATCAGCCCATCATAGCCTAAACTATAGTTAAACCACACTCTCAATTAGTTAGACTCTGTATCCGAAGACTTACGCATGAAATTCTCTGACAATCTACACGATACTACACTAGTAAATACATATCATTAGTTTTGACCCTCCTTGCGGTTAGAATCCCTCCTCTCCAAGTTCTTCAAGATTTGAAGGCTTTTAGAGTAACCCTCATCTATTTTATCCTTGAAGGAGGGGATAAATATAAAAGAATTCGTGTTTTTGAGATTCTACACTGCCTGATCCACTATATCGGTTGGCACGCCACTATAGCGATGTCGCGGGGAAATTCTCGCTATGAAGGGATGACGTCAGCTCAATTAAGAAATCAATTTCCAAAATTTGTCGTATCATCCTACTTAAAATTGGCAGTGAATTTTCAAATAAAATATTCAGGATTTCACACGAGGTACCTTTGAGTAACGATGGAAGTGGTCATTACATTTTCATCCTTTCACTATTTGATTGTCTTATTAATGAATACTAGCTAGTATATGTGTCCACGCGATGCGCAGATAATATGAGGTATTATTTCTAAATACTTTAGATCGCGATATTTTGTTAGAACATGTTAAATGACACTACTTTCAAAAAAAATCAAACTGTCATATTCAGGGGCGATTTTATGTATTAATTTTGGGTCATCCGAACCCGTGGTCATCCGACTAAACTCGATATATTACTTCTATAATTATTAAAGAATATATTAAATTAAAGCTTGTTGAACCCGTTCTCAAAATGGCTGGATAGTTCACTGGTATCACTGCAAGATTTCAACTCACAGGTCGCAGGTTCGCAGCCCCAATTCGCTCCAATTTATTTTTATTAACTAAAAACACATTTTTCCTTAAAAAAAAAAAGCTAAATTCTGAAAGTTCTAAAATTCAAAACTTCAAAAGTTTCCTTCCCACACACTTTTCAAGTTCCAAGTTCCAACAATATTTTTCTTCTCTCTTCAAATTTGTTTTCTATTTTCTACACAAAGAGGAAGCTTCAAGTCTCCAACTTCAAGTCAAGAATTTAGAGAAATCATCATTGTCAAAGTTTAAGGTAATTTTAGTTTATGATTTCTCTTTTTAATAAACAAACTAACAAGATAAAAAACAAATATATATATATATGTATATATCACTTTAATTTTAGGATTTTCATATAAAAAAATATTGTCATTACTTATAATAGGAAATCATCAATAGCTAAAGAATTGATTATCTCAAACTTACATATTTTGCGGATGTAACTTGTAATGAATGTGTTTCATATTATATTATCAATTTTGAAGGGTGTGATTCTTTTTTTTTTTAATGTGAAAGGGGTGTGATTCCCTTATTTTTTTAAATGTGAAAGGGGTGTGATTCCTCTTCTTTCTATGAATATGTGATTTCGAATGCAAAAGAGGCATAAGTCCTCTTTTTATTATGAATGTGTGATTTTCTTATTGTTAAATGTGAAAGGGGTGTGATTCCTCTATTTTAGTTAGATTTGCAAGGATTGTGATTCCTCTATTTTATTTGAACTTGCAATGGTGTGATTCCCTTATTTTTTATTGTGAAAGATATGAGATTCTCTTATTTTATTTTAAATTTGCTAGTTAAATTTGTGACTAAGTTGAATAGTTATTTGCAAGAATAGTTGACTAAGTTGAATAGCTACGGCAAGTGTGGAAAGAGCATTCTCCTCAATGAAGCTCATCAAAAATGATCTACGTAATAGCATTGGTGAAGAATTTTTGAATGGATGTTTAGTTTGTAAAATAGAGCGGAAGATATTTGAAAATGTAAGTAATGATGCTATTATAGATCGTTTTCAAAATATGAAGTCTCGTCGAGTACAATTGTAAACTGATGATATTTTTTGTGGTAATGTAATTTTTATGTATTGCTCGCTTAGTTATTGTTATTATAAATTTTTTGATCTTATCTTTAAAGCAATGGTGCACCCGTTTTCTTAAAATCCTGGATTCGCCTCTGGTCATATTGTTCCTCAATGAAATATACACCCTCTTCTCCCACGTCCTGCCTCACCCAACCTCATATCTCCCATTATAAATCTATATGAATAGAGACAATGAATCAAGTCTTAAATTGTTATTATTAATTTTTTATTATCTTCATTTGGCTTACTATAATTATCAAGTGCTCTTCTTATTATATTAATTAATACAACCAAATTTAAATTGTTAATGCATTGATCAATAATTATGAAGTCTTCCAACTGGTCGTACTTTTGCATTATGTAAAATTTATTGTTCTGTCAAAAAAAAAAAACTTAGTTTTGAATGTCTTTTTCAAATTCTAAGCATCACAACAAGTCAATAATATTTTAATATCATTATATCTACTTAAAAAATTCAATGCAACACTATATCAGTATCATTATATCAACTTCTAAAATTCTTGAGGGAGATTTTGTAATTCTAACTTGATATTATATTTTCATTGTTTACATTCTTACTTTATAAGGTCTGCGTACATCATATTCTCTCCAAACCTCACTTGTAGGATTATTGAGTATGTTATTATTATTCAATTTATATATGTCTATAAAAACAAAAACAAAAAAAAGTTAAGCCCTCTCTATGAAATTTGACTTTTGACCCCAATCTTCTTGAGACGACGACACTACTTTTATGAGCTTGTGGGAATATAGGCAAATCTGATAAGGCCTCTTTTATTGGATGAATACTGTTTTATCGTGGATTTCAATTTGTTACCACGTAGTAGTGGTGTATAGAGGTGGCAAAATTAAACGTAATTCACTTAACTTGCTTAATCCTTTCAAGTTTGAGTGAGTTCTTGACTCACTTATTTATTAGGTCATTTCATTTCAGTCCATTAATAATTGGATTGATATGTAGTCCAAATTAGCTCAAGAGAAATCTTGTCAAAATATGTTTTACTTAATATGTTATATATAATTAATAAAGAAAATAATAATTGTATTAGCTACTAAAAAAATTATGAAAGAACAAAGTAAGGAAAAATTACAAGGATATTGCATTTAAGACTTTAATTTACATTATAAAATATACTCTATTTTATTTACAAAATTAAGTTTTTAATTACAAATATAGAAATTTAAAATACTACACGTTTTTTTTTTTTTTTTT
>NC_064290.1:55153510-55161957 GCF_019186545.1 Solanum stenotomum
GTTAGCTGCAGGAATGTGATTTATGCCTAGAAGGGCTATGTTCTGCCTACGGGGCCATATGGATAACTAAAAGGGCTATATGTTGCCTACGGGGCTATATTGATGCCTAGCAGGGCTATATTGACGCCTAAGAAGGCTATGGGCTTCTTACATGGCTATGTTGTTGCCTAAGAGGGTTATGAGTTGTCTATAAGCTATGTTGATACCTAAGAGAACTATGTGCTGCTATGGGGTTATATTAATGCCTAAGAGGGCTAGGTGATTGCCTACAGGGCTAGGGGACTATCGATAGGGGTATATAGACTGATTGGCACCTTCCGGGCTTATGGGGGCCTGAGTAGGTGGTCTTGTGTGCTGTTTGTACTTACCGAGCTTATGGGGGCTCTGTTAGGTTGTTTTATTATTTTTGATAAATTTAGATTTATGAGCAAGTCAGTACACTTATCTTATCCTTGATTTACTTATCGGATTATTCCAGTATATTAAGATACTTGATCATAGTCTATTGTCTTTCATACTCTGTACATTATTTTGTACTGACGCCCCATTGCCTGGGGGCGCTGCATTCATGCATGCAGGTCCTGACAGACGACTGAGTAGACCTCCTCAGCAGCATGATTGATTTCTATCCCGTTGGCTAGCCCCTTTCCTCCAGAGCTGCCAGTGTTTGGAGGTTTGTTAGATTTTGTTGTACATATTTTTATGGGTAGGCTGGGGCCCTGTCCCGCCAATCGTTAATACTCTTAAAGGCTTGCGGACTAGTGTGTGGGGTTTATAATTACGTTATGGCCATGTTGGCCTAGTTTGTTGGTTTGCTGAAGCTTGTTGGTTGTGTGATGCGTTGTCTTGTTATATACATGCTTTCAGTTTTGGTATAGAGATCATTGTGGCCTTGACGGCCCAATCAGGACTTCTGTGCTAGTTGACAATTTCTTTATATGAACTCTTGGGAGTAGCTGTTTCTTTTGTAGATCTGTTGACAGGGGCCTTGCCGGCCGAGGGCTTAGTTTTAAGCCGAGATATACTTGTTCATTTTCTTAATTGGATGTGACTGCCATGCGCTAGTAGCAAATGGTTCAGCGGGGTCGGCTCGGGCCTGAGTTTTGGCATTAGGAGTCAATTGCGCCCCTTGAGTTTGGGGTGTGACACCATTTCAACCCAAATAAATTTTGAACAAAACGATAACCTGCATATTTATTAGTATAAAATACTTAGCGTCCCGCCATTTCTTCTTGTTAACACTGGAAATCTAACACATTCTACGATAGAACTCTTATAAAGTGAAAAGTAGTTCTTTAGTTAAAGCAGGAGAGCAGAAACTGAGGGAAAAAACTTATGTATACTCCAACAATTTGGGCGCTAGTTACATCTTATCTAAAAAAAAATTCAAATTACAATAATCTCGAATTTTTCGGAACTCATGAATATATTGCTCCTTCCCCAATATATAACAAACGACTCATTAGTTATGTATCATATATATAAATTATGTATCACATACATTACTATAAACCAGATTCATACTGATTTAGATTTGAAATAATTGAGATTATGTATACCGATAAAAATTATAATTATCTAATTTTCTCTATTTATGAACTCAGCCCAACTTAACACACCCAAATTGAGTTTAACCCGGTCCATTTGATACACTAGTGGTGCACATCCCTCGTGTTGTATTCCTTGACATTTCAGCCCATTCAAAAAATTATACTTTCCATCACCAAATAGCTTGATTTCATCCCTTTTAGGCAACCATTAGTCCAGGATTGGTATAACATATTCTATATATTTCCAATTGCATCCAATTGCAAGTTTTGGTAGGTTAGGAATCTCCATTTGTTATTGGTCCGATCGGTCTGCTCTGAGCTTCTTCAACTGTAAGTGCTCCACTCTTGTTGTTGTAGAATCTATTCAAATCACTACTTGCTTGGGATTGAGGAGGCGGAGTAGTTATTGTTGTGTTGAGTTTATTGAAACGAGGACTGGACTGGATGGACTGGTTATGATTCTCCAAAGTCCGAGCTACTGGTTGAATGCTTGAGTAAAAGCCTAGTGAACATTATGTTATTGCATTCACAAGCTAAGTAAAAAATAAGTTATCTGTTTTTAACGATAATCAAGAGACAAAAAAGAAGATTAGGCAAAACTAGATATTTGTAAATGTAAGGGTTGTGTGCTCTTATTTAATGTCCACGGTCTTGTCGTGCTCTTGGTTGTGTCTGTTAGAGCGGGTAAAAGTCCACATTGGTTGGGAATGGACGGGTGGTCTCTACTATATGGACTTCGGAAATTTTTCCCTAATGAGCTAGCTTTTGGAGCATGAGTCAGGCGTAAGACCTAATTTAATATAGTATCAGAGCCAAGCCCATCTCAATTTGCTGTTCACCGATGTTGGCCAGGGATGAGAGATTTGTCTCTTTATATGAACTTGGACAAACCTCCCCCAATGAACTAGCTTTTGGGGTAACTTTTATGCTCATATCTTAGATCTTTAATTAAATGAAAAACCTCTTTCATGAACTAATCCAAAGTTTCTTTTAGGTTAAATTTCATTGTGTATAATGGAAAGAAACTTCAGCTTCTCTCTTTATCTAAAGTACAGAAGTTTGAAAGCTGTCTGTCCTCAACAAACAGACAACAGGTATGAGTAAGAAACTTAATATATATATATATATCCACCCAAGTTGGATCAGGTCTCTGTTTGCTAAGTGTTGTGTCATATCTGGAAAGTTCCCGGAAAAGGCATGCATGGATTTGCCTAGTTACATTGGAAAGAAGCACTTGAGACTTAAGTTAGTGATAAAGTTTCAACAAGGTGGCTTTAAATAAATACAGTTTGTTAAAAAGATTTGCACTAGTGAATCAATCGTGTCTACCTTTTTTGTTGCACATTCTGTTGATCGATACTTCAGACATTTGTTTTGCAGTTTTGTTCTTTCTTTGTTTCTTTCCTCAATGCTGTTTTCATGCATTCTCTGGACAAACTTTTCTCTCTTTTGGGGGAGGTGGTTGGGCCAATAAGATATTGAATAAGAAAGAAAAATTACATTGCTTATACATTTGAAGGCATCAGGAATAATCAAATTACTCTTGTACTTGATTGCTAAGACCTACTACATTCTAAAGCAAAATTGTATATGTTTTGAGTACAAACACTTGAAAGTTTTCCCAACATTTCCACCTTTTGTCCTAACTATTATAGAGAAGACGACATTTGGCCAAGTACCGACACACAATTATCCCTGGACTCTTTTAGGACCAAAGTAGAGGTTAACAAGGATAAAAAAATATAATATGGCTCATCTTTAAGTCCTAGCTAGTGCCACCCCTAGCCCTTTCCATACGAATTAAATGCCTTCACTATTCCTGCTAACGTCCTTCTTCAACTGTAATCGTCACCTGATTGTTGGATACAATGTATTTCTTATCGGAGGAAGAAGAAGATGTACTAGAAGCATGCGTCCTTATTACAAAAGCTGGTCTATTAGGTGTTGGAAGGTTAGTACCTTCCCCTCCCAGCATTAAAATGACATCTGACATATTAGGACGATGATTTGGATCTTCTTGTACACACAGGAGCGCAATATTTATGCACTTTAATGCTGCACTTTTGTTGCATGATTCAAGTAGTGACTTCTCTATTAATTGTATCTCAATTTTTTCTGTCCACAATTTCCATGCCTGTGATAATTTTTCTGTCAGAGAAACAAAACTAAGAAGAAGATATAATAATTATGTCATGGGAAGTTGCTTCACTTACATAGCCCAACAAGTTTAAGGCTTCTTCTGACTGATAAAATCCTGTATTCCTTCTTCCACTGATTATCTCAAGTACGACTACTCCGAAACTGAATACATCTGATTTAATGGAAAACAATCCATCCAGTGCATATTCAGGAGACATATAGCCACTAGATTTCACCAGGTCAACAAAACATTATGTATAAGATTTTCTCCCAAGCTCCTTTTGTAAGAAATTAATGACAGGAAGGAATATTATACTTACTAGGTCCCCACTATTTTCTTTGTATTTGCTTCTGTTACTTTTCCTTCAACAATCCTTGCCAAGCCAAAATCTGAAATTTTCGGGTTCATCTCCTCATCTAATAAAATGTTACTGGTTTTTAAATCTCTATGAATGATCCTTAGTCGTGAATCATGGTGAAGATAAGATAGACCCCGTGCAATGCCCAATATGATGTCATAACGTTTCTTCCAATCCAATAATTGACAAAGTGTTCCATCTTGCATCGTTACCATGACAAAGTTTGGTACGTCAATAAAATTAGATCATTATAAGAAATGTATGACTTTGAGAATAAAGAACTTAACAAGGATAACTCACCAAATATGAATGTATCTAAACTTTTATTCGGCATATATTCATAAAGTAATATTTGTTCCGTTGCATTGATGCAATAACCCAATAGCCTCACCAGATTTCGATGTTGAAGCTTTGCAATTAGAGTCACTTCATTCTTAAATTCATCTATACCTTGTCCTGATTGACTAGATAACGTTTTTACTGCAATTTCTTTTTCGCCCGGAAAGATACCCTGCAAAAAAAAATCATCGCATTACTATAGGTCAATATGGCCATGCCAGTCCACATAGACGTAGGAATGAAGTTTTAACCTTGTAAACAGGACCGAATCCTCCTTGTCCGAGCTTATTCGCATTTGAGAAGTTGTCTGTAGCTTCCAAAATAGTCTCCAAGTGAAAGTATGGAACATCAATAGCTTCATCACTGTTTTCATTCATCAATACTTTTGCTTCTCCTTCAGCTTTGTGCCAGTGAGATATATGTGCCCCTTGAGTACCTTTACTTCTATCTGATTGTGAATGACCTTTGAAATTAAGTCCAAAATGGTATAAAAGAAAATATTCATTCATCAAATACCTGATTTTTTTGCCATTCTTCTTCTATAGTAAATGTAGCTAAAGCTGCCTATGAGTAGAAACATCAAAGCTGTTATGGATGAAAAGATTGCTTTTAGTTTCATCGATTTCCTAGCTTTAGTTTGATCTGAAAGTAGAAAACCAAAACCATGTCAGATAAATTAACATCTATCTTGAAGGACTTTGATGCAAATATTCATTTGACCTTACAACCTATCATTTATACTTTTTAAGAATTCTTTCTAGCTTAAGTTTTACTTTGCTCAACCAACTCCTCAACACAGGAAAAAGGAAAAGGAGAATTATTGTTGTTAAGTGCTAATGTTAATAAGGAATTCTATCCATAACATAGTAAGTACCAATATGAAATAAAGAATCAAGCTATGTTAATATGCTTTTCTAACCTTCAGGTGAGCCACGTTTGACAAATATAGTCCTTTCTATTTCATTTTTGCTGAGTTGTTGCAGATTGTACAGATCCCCTGCCCACATGGAACAGTTACCAGAACCATCATAAGTATAAGCAGTGCAAGAGCAAGTGTAGAAACATGCAGATCTACACTGTGAGGCTTTCCCAGCTGTGATATTAGTATCTTGGGAAGCAGGTACTCTCATAATTGAAGTTATCCATGAATTATCTGTGTCTTCAGTAATTGCATTACACTGCACCTTTTGGTCTCTTACACAGCCACCAGAATAATCATTAGAATTCCATTGTCTATCTGATCTTGGCTTGAAACCACTCAAACAATTGCAGGTTGCATTAGCTTCATCACAAACTCCAAATGCCCCACATATAGCATAAACCTCACAAGATTTTCTTGGTTGAGTCCAGAATAGATTCCAAACACTGTTATGACCCAACCATGTTAGTTGCTGAATTTGTCCAGAGATATCCATGATCAATCTTGATGTGATTGTACTATTGTAAAGGGAATATGTAAAATATGACTCATTCTCATTGTCAATATAGCTGTAATTATATATGTAGTTTAAACTCATCTCAGGTACTAAGCCGAATCTTTGGCCATCCCATGAACCACTTGCCCAATACTCTGTAGTCCTATTCCATTTTATAACAAACTGGGCATGCTTTGGGTCTATTTCCAGTGAATACAATCCTGGTGCTGGATCACTCGAATTCTTCCATGAAATCAGAACCTGTTTTCGTTGAGTACGTTTGTCATATGCAAGCTTGGCACCAGGCAAAAATGTGTGTGTTGGGTAGTCAAAACTTTGCCAAAGTAGTAAAGGTGTTGATGCCTTTGACATATCACTCAAAATCAAATTTCCATCATCATGAAGAACTGCAGTAACTGAAATATTTTGATTGATGTTTCCAGCAAGTGCAGACCAAATTGAGTTTCCAAGTCCATCAAGAAGCACCAGGTTACCTTGACTAATTATCAAGTTAGCATCAGCAGCAGCATCAAGTGGTTTATCCCTATTTGCTACCCAAACTACTGTTTGCGGGATTAATCTCTTGTACCATATGCCTAGGTAGTAGTAGCGAGAGTCGCCTGGTATGAAGAAACCAAGCTCAAAGCTCCCACCTGAAGAGATAATTGTTTGGCCTGTAGAAACAGATTCATTCACAGAAATGGTGTCACCTCCGACAGAAAGATTGGTGTTGAGGCTAAAGCAGTAACATTGCACAACAAGTATCAGAATTGAATAGCTCTTCTTCATTTCTATGGCTGCACAATTTCTTGGTAGAATGAGTGGTAGTTAAAGAAAACCATAGTATACTTCTAATTACAGCTCTCGTCTTAAAAAACAAAAAATTCAAACTATACTTTTCTCTGGTCTT
The DNA here is from genome assembly GCF_019186545.1 of Solanum stenotomum. Taxonomy (NCBI): domain Eukaryota; kingdom Viridiplantae; phylum Streptophyta; class Magnoliopsida; order Solanales; family Solanaceae; genus Solanum; species Solanum stenotomum. Next base: position 55,160,223 of record NC_064290.1, read on the forward strand.
CCATCTGTCAATATCAACCTTGACCAAGTATGGCTAGCTGTGAAAATGAGACCAAGTATCCAGAATTTTATGAGTTGGACATGAGATAATTTGAAACTAAATCAATCTTAATATAGTAAAGGTTTTTCGCAAAACCACTTAAATAATCTTGTATTATGACTAAATGTCAGATACGTTTTTGTATACTTAAAATCAGACATTTGCACTCCTATACTATGAAAAATTACATTTATACCTCCTACTAGTTACAAGAACCCGTACAAGTACTGGTCTAATATATGTCACTTCATCTGTCATTATTTATATGGCAAGGATAGATTTAGGAGCTTGTTTAGATTGACTCAAAGTTAGTCAAATTTATTTTTAAGTCATTTTTAACTTTTAAGAGTGTTTGACAAAGTTAAAAATAACTTAAAATAACTTTAAGAAAAAGTTAAAAACCAAAAGTAGGACTCCTCCTACTTTTTTTCATTTCTTTTACTTAAAAATTATTTTTCTCAGTCAATCGAAATGGCTTCACAATCAAATTTTAATCTAATTTTTAAATATTTTAAGTTGTAAATTATTATGGTTTATATTACTTTTTATGGAATTTACAAAAAATATATCAGTCCCTCTATCCCAATTTATTTGGCACAAGCGAAACTTTTGAGAGCCAACCAATTTTTTAATATTTTTAAAAAATATTTTAAGTTGTTAACCAAGGTTTTGTCTCATTAGATTTTCCTGGTAAGATTTTTAATGAGACAGCACTCAAGACATATAACAAGATCAAGATGTGTGTACTCTTTTTCCCTCACTAGGCTTTTTCCCACTAGATTTTTCTTAGTAAGGTTTTAACGAGGTACATTATCTATAAACATCCAAGGGGGAGTGTTACAAATCCATTTAATTGTGGATGTTTCTCTTAATTTATCCCTAACGTAATGTATGTATTTATCGTAATTATTAAAGTTGTACTAATGTATTTGGTTAAAGGATGTAAACGGGTGTTTTTAAATCCTATAAAAGGGTAGTCTTTTCACCTTTGTGAGACACACTTGAAGAGATTAAAAGAAGACTTTTAACATTATTTTCTACAAAAAGTTTTTTCAAATAACTTTTAAGAATTAGTTTGAGAAATAAATGGGCAATAACACAAATTTCAAAATAACAATACTATTTACAAGAAAATAAATAACCGATACAAGTGTATACTCCCTCCATTCACTTTTACTTGTTACTTATTTTTAAAATAGATTTTTATTTTTACTTGTCATTTTTGACATATTAAGAAAAGACAATTATATTTTTTCCACGTTTTACCCCCAACATAAAATATTTTTTCTCCAAATTATTTTCCAAGACTTAATACTCCTTCTGTTCACTTTTACTTGTCATTTATACCTAAAATATATTTTCATTTTTACTTGTCACTTTTGACATATTTCTTCCATGTTTTACCCCAACATTAAATACTCTTTGGGTGTGTTTGGTATGAAGGAAAATGTTTTCCATGGAAAATGTTTTCCTGGAAAACAAGTTGATTTTTGACTTATTTTCTCATGTTTGGTTGGTGAGTAGAAAATATTTTCCGGAAAAGATTTTTAGTGTTTGATTTATGAATGAAAAATATTTTTGAGAAATATCTTTTATTTTAACTAGTGTAGAAAATAGTTTTTAAAAACAAACTTAAATTTTTTGTGGGGGTGGGGTGGTGGGGGTGAGTGGATGGGGGGCTGGGTAGGTGGTGGGT
>NC_064290.1:55162484-55165844 GCF_019186545.1 Solanum stenotomum
TGGTTGGGGAGTGGTTTGAGGGTAGGGACAAAATAAATTGATTTTTTCAACAAAAAAATAATTGTAATTTGAAGTTGGAAGAAAGTTTTGGAAAATGTTTTCCTTAAGTTTAGAAGGGAAGTCATTTTCCTTAAATTTGAGAAAAATGAGTTGATTTGGAAAACATTTTCCTTCATACCAAACACACCCTTTCTTCAAATTATTTTCCAAGACTTAATACTATTTAACATCATTTAATATGGATAGTTTGATAAAATACCTATATCAATACTTATTTTCTTAATGAGTGTGTCACGTCAAATCATGATAAATAAAAGTGAATGAAGAGAGTACTAAACATCATTTAATAGAAATAGCTTGCTAAAATATCTTATTAATAATTGTTTTATTAATAAGTATAAAGTCAACAATGACAAATAAAAATGAATGTCAGTAAAAATGAAAAGAGAGTTTAGTTTCCAAACCAAATGCAAGTATAGGTATTAAAAAGACACACATGACAACCATTTCCATTGAAAATAATAAACAAGTTAAAGTAAGTAGCTATCCTCTGTCACCATTTATACGAGTCACTTTCCTATTTTCCTATTTAATTAGGAACTATAGAAAACTTCCATTGGAAATGATATAATAATTATAAATATATAACTTAGTTAAAAATGAAGATAAGTATCAAAAAAAGTTAGCTAAGATTAATTTATTATCCCCATTAACAATTTATAGATTCACTTTCCTATTTATTCAATCTCAATAATTTTAAGAGTTTATTCTTTATCCACATAAATATTTATTCTTTAAATTACAAGTTCAAAAATTGTTTATTATATTAAATTATGTGTCAAAACAAATTACTAAACAGTGATAAATTGGTGAGTTTATTCTTTATCCACATAAATATTTATACTTTAAATTACAAGTTCAAAAAGTGTTTATTATATTAAATTATATGTCAAATCAAATTACTAAACATTTATAAATTGGTACAAGGTGAGTTGTAATTTATGTATAAAATAGGAATTAGGTGGAATTTTTACTTATGGTTTTTGAGGACTTACAGTATTTGTAAAATATTTTTGACTATAGTTTTAACCCAATATGTTAATTTTTCAAAGTTATGTTGCAAGAATTTGATTGGTTTAAAATTAGTGACGTTATTAATTTTTTAGAAAAAAATTGATGTCGCTATTATTGAATTTTTCAAACAGGCCCTTAATATTAGGGGTGGGTGTTCGGTATTTGGTTCGAGATTCTCAAATTTTGGATTTGGTAATTCGGTAATTAGAAGTTAAAAGTAGATATCAAATATCAAAATTTTGAATTTCGATTTGGTAATTCGATAATCGGTAAATTAAACTTTGATTTGGTACGATATTCGGTAATAGTGTATTGAAATTATAGCCGATTGTATTACAAAGTTAATACTATTTCTCCAATCATTTCTATTATTTTTTTTTAATGTGGAGACACGATCTAATGGAAAATCAATAAGTAAAAAGACATCAAGAAAAAACAAATTGATACAACTAAAGGACATATATGTATTTGGATTGCTTATTCTTTAACTTTCTCTTTGAACTTCTACTAATGAGTAATGACTAATGAATATGTTGATATATGACTTTCATTAAGTAAATAATTTGGTTTTCGGGAAATATAGAATATCAAATAATACTAATGTCTCATACCAAACTCAAATCCGAATATCATAATTACAAAATTTTACTTCTGAATATCATAACAAATATTGAATTACCCAATACCAATTATCAAATTTTTTAATTTGATTCAATAATTTAATCTTCAATATTTTATTTCCACTTAATATGGACCAAATGGAGTACTCTTTAACATTATTTTCTACAAAAAAATAAATAACTTTTAGTAAAAATTAGTTTGAGAAATAAATGGGCTAAAGCGCAAATTATGGAAATGACAATCCTGTTTGCAAGAAAATGTATAACCGAACACAAGTGTCTAGTTTCCAAAATCAAACGCAACTACAGCTGCTAACTGCTAAATAATTAAACACATTTAAGAATCAAAAAGAAAAAAACATGACAACAATTTGCATTGGAAATAATAAAGAAGTCAAAAGTAGGTAGGAGGCTAAAACTAAAGATGTGTATTATCTTTATTGCCGTCTTATTTAATTAATAAAGTAACTTAAAAATATATTTTTACCCAACCCCCACAAACATTTATACTTTAAATCATAAGGTTAAAAAGTGTTTTTGCTTCTCTTTTCAAACTCTATATGAAGTTAAATTAAATAACATATTTTAATACATGTTTCGAACCTCGTGTCAAGTTAAATTAGATGACATAAATTGGTACAGTGTGAGTAGTAGAATATGTTTATTAGTGCTTCTGCATTTGGATCCTTTGAACAAAGTATGGAATCAGCAAGACTATGGATCCACTCTTTGCTGTTTTTCATTTTCACTATTGCTTCTTTGTATCTTCTTGACACACTTATTATCTCAAGTAGACTAACTACTGATTACCAAAATATCCAGCTGAAGAAGCAGCCACACCTACCTCTGCGTTTCCGTTCAGATGGAACCTTCAAAATCCTTCAGGTTCTAATACAAAAATTAACTTCCTTTTTTGCTTTACTAGAAAATATAATAAAAAAATTGTTGGAAAAATATTAAAGTAAATCGAAAAACTTTAGTGTATTTCTTCTTTCTTGTGGATTTTGTGGCAAAGTGGGTGTTGTAATTTTGTTCCAGTTTGGTGTGTTTTAGGTTGCGGATATGCACTATGGGAATGGGATGGTGACTCGGTGTAGAGATGTGTTGGAGAGTGAGTTCAATTACTGTTCTGACCTCAACACTACTCATTTCTTGAGGAAGATGATTCACATTGAAAAACCTGACTTGATTGTATTTACTGGTAATAACTTTAACTTCCCCTTTTGTTGTTTACCTGTATTATGCCAGGTAGGATATGTGCGTCTTATTGTTCAATTTTATACAAAAAAATGAAACTGTATCAACAAGAGCAATCACAGCTTATTCATCGAGAAGCCACTCGTGACACACTGACTAGAAATCATCTGCGAGAAGGTCTTCTGGCACGGGCTTAAGTGCCTAGTTGTGCATATCTAAAGTTTAAACGTCACGTATATGTATTGCCTTGACATTATTTGAAGTAAGAAACAGACTTTCCTTTTCTCTTCCTTTCTGGATGTTTAGAGCATAGTTTCTAATTCAAGATTCAGTAACTGCTTTCTGCCTTTCCAGAAATGGTATAATAGATATTCAGAATATGCTAAATCTTAATAAATAACTGTACTTTTATTGTGTCTCAAGATTTGTTAGAGTATGTTGTCTACAACAACAACAACAACATACCCAG
>NC_064290.1:55165944-55179838 GCF_019186545.1 Solanum stenotomum
GTACTTGAATAGATTGGATTAATTTGGATGCTCAACGAAAAGGGAAGGCTCAAGTCCCGGAGTGATTGTTCGATTATTTGAGGCAAGTGGATTTCTAAACCCTTGTTAAGTGTATGGAATTCGTGTATTTCCTTGTAATATGGAGGTAATGAGACTTGGTGATGGGTTAACTTGTCCACATTGATTAATTTTAATGATGAAAAAGGGGTAATAAAAGGTAATGTGATTAATTGTTTGTGTGTGATGTGTTGAGAATTGTTTGTGACGGGCATTGGTACGAGTACCAGTGTTATAAAGGAAAAGTTTATTACTATAGAATGCGGATTGTAATCCAAGAATGCCAAAGCATATGAACATTAGTTGACATATTATTGACTTGATTTATTATGTGTGATTGTGTTCTTTATTGAACCCGTATACTGGTGATAGGTGAGGTGATTACATATCATATTGATATTTGATTGAGATGCATCATCCATTTTATTGAAATCATATTGTGCACATGCATTGACATGAGATTGAGTATAAGTTGGGCACGTGGAGATCGTCTGTGCGAAATTTGTTTGATTTATGATAGTGCATTGAGATCGTCCGCACAAACATGTGGAGATCGTCTGTGCAAAATTTGTTTGATTTATGATAGTGCGTTGAGATCGTCCGCACAGACACGTGGAGATCGTCTGTGTCGGTATATGGACCTCGCGAGTCCCCCATGGGTCATGAACTCTCGATGTATTTTCGAGGAGTATCATGTATATACGGTTGAGAGAGTACTTGGTATTTTGAGGCATAGCATTTCATGGTGTCATATTGCATTGCATCCCATGACATCCTTCATTCTTGATGATTATGTGTTTATTGGTGGTTGGAAAGTACTTGATATTTGATTACCTCTATTTTATGAAGTTGATATTGTGTGTTGCTGATATTTCTGAGTGCCTTTTTGTGGAAGTTGTGATTGATGAATATTGAGTTTGTTGTTGAGGATATGTAATTTGTTAAAGTGATTGTTGTTGAGCTAGGTGCTATGTAAACTGTGAACTGTTAGGCTGGGCTGGTTTGTTGTTGAGCTAGGTGCTATGTAAACTATGAACTGTTAGGCTGGGCTGGTTTTATGCAGGTTGTAGTTGTGGAGGTTCGGTTGGGGTGTAAGGAGTACCCGTATTTTATCCCCTTAGCTTGTGTTTAGAGGTTTACTTACTGAGTACCATGTGGTTTGGTACTCACCCCTTGCTTCTACATTTTTATAGGTTACTAGCCCGGACTTTTGTGATATTTTCTCTTCTCCTTGTCTGAGGCTTCTTATGGAGGTTTGTGAGGTAGCTGCTTGTCATTTCAGAGGACCTTCTTACTCCTATTTATGATCTTGTTCTATTTTAGAAACAATGTCATTCGAGAGTAGTGTTTTTCTTTTGAATCAATTGTAATACTTTAGAGGCTTGCACACGTGACAATCAGATTTTAGGGTATTTTTGAGTTGATTATAAAAATTTCCGCATTTTATTGTAATGGTTGAGTTTTAGGTTGACTTGTCTTGGTGGGATAAGACGAGTGTCATCACGTCCATTTCTTGGTCGTGACAGTAATACTAACGAAATTTACAAAGAAGAAAATTGTATACAAGAAAAGTTCTATTTTAATAAATTTTAAAGAAGAATGTTCTAATTCGCGCGGGTCCATTTACTAGTTATATATATATAATGTCGAGATGGTTTGGTCTCGGATTGGTTTTTTTTAGTTGAAACCAATCCAACCTAAATATAGTCGGGTTTTTTTTTCAATACAAAATCAAATCAAACCAAACAATTAGTCGAATTTTTTTCTGATTTGACTCAATTTACGATTTGATTCGATTTTCGGTTCGGTATTGACCCCTACTACAAAGTTAAAGTTACTTGTCACAAACATTTGACTAGAACAATAAGCATAAATTTCTTACTTTATGTTGCATTAATTTGTCAAAATGTTTCATATTATATACTCTCTATTATATAATGATAGTTGCTAGTACATTTTGTTTCCAAATTATATAAAATTTGAAGATTTCTTATAAGAATAAATTAAATAATATAATATATCATTTATTATTTTGCAAATAAATCTGTCAACTCAACTTTACTGGTGATCATATTGATATTGTGAGGGAGGTCTAAAAAAAAAAGGCTCAAGTCATATGAGGCCTCTTAAAGTTATTCGTATAATTCATTTAGATACATTAATTTAAACTTGTATCTATTGAACACTCTAACTTTAAGAAATTTTTACCTATTTGGCATAAACTGACAAACGGTTGAAAAATTAAAATGCGTGTATCTCAAACGTGAATACAAAATCGATTTACCAATAAAATGATGACACGTGATATTGTATTTAATTTTTTTAAAAAGCTTTATTTAAATAATCCAAAAAGTATTTTAAAAAATTAAAAAGTTTTTTTTAATTAACAGCCCNTCCCTTTCCCTTCATCTTCGATAGACCCAATTCTGATTTCCCCGGTGGAATTGGTGTCGGCATCGATGACGCCAGCAAACCATCGCTCTACTCTTTCGTTGGCGTCGGCAGTACAAAATACACCATTGCTATCCACTCAAGCTAAATATTCATTCTCCTTCATTTTGATAGCATGTATATCTTTTACTCATTGCCTTTATCTTCTATCCATTAGTTACTATTTATTAGAATTGGAAAAAAATAATAACAAACTTTGACCCAAAAAAAATCAATTCATATTTTTTTTCATGTAATAAATTGAACTTCATTGACATATTTGAGACGTAAACTAACATAAAAAAAAAAGGGAAATGAGAAGAAGAATGGCAGAGGGTGAGAGAAAGAGAGGTGGAGGGGGTGGGGTTGCAGGGATGGGGAAAAAGACAACTGCTCCTTTTTTCTTTTTGTTAATTAATTTATTTTCTTTTTTATTAATTCAGGTGCATAAATTTAGGGGAAAAAAAAAGAAAAATAATTATTTTTTGATGACTTAATGCGATCAAAGAAAGTGAATCACACTTTTTTGTCATGTCAATATTTTGTGTTCAATAGGAATGATTTTTGAACAAATAAGGTGTTCAATTGGCACAAGGATAAATTGAAGTGTCTAAGTGAATTATGCGGACAACTTTAAGTGGCCTGAGATGACTTTAGCCAAAAAAAAATAGTTCAACACCCACATGATTTTGCAAATAAATTAATATCATATATTATTCTCATTTTATTATTTTTTTCAGTGTAAAAATTTGAAAAATCAAACTATCATTTTTAATTACTAAGATTCCCATTAGTTTCAAATATTACTTCATCTACCATATTTCATGCTTATTAGGATACATGAGTATGAATTCGCGAGATACATGTATCTGCCGAATTTTAAAATCGAGATACATATTTTATTTGTTTAAATTAATTAGTTGTAACTGATTTCCTAAATTAGAGGAGTAATTGAGATACAAGTATCTACCATATTTCGTACTTAGGATACATGAGTATGAATCAGTGAGATACATGTATATGCCGAATTTTAAAATAGAGATACATATTTTATTTGTTTAAATTAATTAGTTGTAACTGAATTCCTAAATTAGATTAGTAATTGAGATACAAGTATCTACCATATTTCGTGCTTAGGATACATGAGTCTGAATCTGTGAGATACAGGTGCCTACCGAATTTTAAAATCGAGATACATATTTTATTTGTTTAAATTAATTAGTTGTAACTTATTCCTTAATCAACGGAGTAATTGAGAGACATGTATCATTACTCGCGAGATACATGATGAATAGTCAGCCATTTTAATTGGATCGTTCCTAAACTTAGTTCTACTCTCCGCTCGAATGTTGGAAGATGAATAGTCAGAACCTGCAACCATTGCAACATTGTTAACGAAAACATACAAATAAAAATGAAAGTCAATATTAATCAGCCATTAAAATAGTATGAAGAACTAACAAATTCAACCAATGAAAAAATCCTAAATTTGAACTTTGAAACTACTACATCTGTGAATTAGATACATGAAAATGGTGTCAAACAAAAATACATCAACCAAAAAAAANTGATGACTTAACGCGATCAAAGAAAGTGAATCACACTTTTTTGTCATGTCAATATTTTGTGTTCAATAGGAATGATTTTTGAACAAATAAGGTATTCAATTGGCACAAGGATAAATTGAAGTGTCTAAGTGAATTATGCGGACAACTTTAGGTGGCCTGAGATGACTTTAGCAAAAAAAAAATAGTTCAACACCACATGATTTTGCAAATAAATTAATATCATTTATTATTCTCATTTTATTAATTTTTTCAGTGTAAAAATTTGAAAAATCAAACTATCATTTTATTAAAACGCTAATTATGACATCCCTTCTCTCCTATTCACACCTCGGACCTCACCCTTCTTTTGAAAATAAAAACGCTTTCACATTTTTCTAACTCAAAATGATTAGAAATGTTTTCAAAATAATATTTTTATTAGAATATAAAAATATCATTCAATCCATTCATATAGTATAATGAGAATTTACATGGACATATAATTTTAAAAATAAATTAAGAGAGGAACGTAAACAAGAAAATAGTCAGGGGCATGAGTTTCACGTGAATTTTCTTAATCGTTAGATATCATTGAAAAAGAAGGAGGAAATGAGTAACTTAAAACAAGTACTTCCTCCGTTTCATTTTATTTGAGATAGTTTGACTCGGTACGAGTTTAAGAAAAAAATGAAGATTTTTAAAACTTGTGGTCTAAAATAAATGATAGAAATTTGTGTGTCTATAAATTATTTAATTAGGGATAAAATGGACATTTTAAAGTTAAAGTGTTACTTAATATAAAAATGTGTCATTCTTTTTGGGACGGACTAAAAAGGAAAGTAGGTCATATAAATTGAAATATAGGGAGTAGTTATTTTAAGATAATTATCTCGTACTCAATACGGAACACTACAATCCCAATATAACTAATTTCACGATTTTATCTTAATCAATCACTCATCCCAATTTATGGGACACATTTCATTTTTTTGAGAGTTTGATGGAGAATTTGCTCATGGAATCTTCAAATTTTTTTTAAAAATGAAATTTATATATTTGTAAACTACGTAAAAATTATTACTTCTAAGTTACAATAATAATTGATAATTCAAAAATTTAGAGTTAAAAGATAAACTTGTTTAATTCTCAAAATCCAAAATGTGTCACATAAATTGAGTGAGACGGGTGAAGTAGAAAATAAACTCATGTTCGTAAATTAGTTACTAGTATGTTTTACCCAAAACATAAAAAAAGATAAGGTAGTGACAACATTATTCATTCATTTGTATTTTGTACCATGGCAATGTTGCAGAACTTCAGTTCCAGCTTCCATCCATCCATAAAAATATCTCCATTAAAGATTCACATTTTCACTCGTAATTGTGTAAAACCCCGAAAGCATTATTATCATTCATTTCAAATCTCATGTAATTATACTCAAAAATTGGTTTTAGAATTTGATCACAAAATCCCAATTGAAGAAGCTATCACCCCACCAAGTTCTTGGTACACTGATTCTTGTTTTTACACTCATGAACTCAATAAAGTCTTCTTCAAAGGCTGGCAATCTGTTGGTATATATAACATCATTTTTGCTTAAAGATTAATGTATTCTCTTGATTTTTTTCTCTATAGTATGCTTCAGTTTTTGAACTGTAATTGTTGGATTTATTAGTAGACTGCAGCGAGCGCGCATTGCGTGCCGTGTTATTGTAGTTTTTGCTTTTGATAGGCTATTGTTGATTGTGTTTCGAATATGTTGTTTTCTTCTTCTTTGTACTTGGATTTGCTCAAATGGTCTTTTGTCAAATAGCCTCTCTACCTCAATGAGGTAGTGGTAAGTAAGGGCGGAGCTACTTTGTTCTCTCAGTTTGGTCGAAAAATTACACAACCTCAAGTTTTTCTACCTTTTTGATATTAATATCTATATGGCTAAAGCAATTGGATGTTCCATTTTGTCTTAAATAGCTATTGGTATTGTAATGTAGCTCTTACATATGTGTGTGTTTTCATGTGTAAGTGAATAGAGAAAAATATACTGTTATGACAATGCACAACATGCTCAATATGAAGTATATATTTCCAAAGTGTAGCTTGCAAAGTTCAAATGCAATGTCAGTGCAATCTGTTGTGATAATTGTATTGACATATGGATTGGATGGAGCACTTCTAAAGGCAACTAGAATAACAGGAATCAACAACTTCAGAGTGACTGTATGTAATAAATATATGTTATATTCTCACTTCATGGTCGTTATGTATAATGTCAGGGGGTGATTTGGTNCACAGTGGTTTCTGTGAACTCGGATTAAAAATCATTCTGTCAATTTCATCTTTTTTTTCTGTTTCTGTACTTTTGACTAACCTGAATACAGGAGATAACAGATTCTTCATTGAGTTTTTTATGCAGACGTGAATACACCATTGAGTGTAACTGGAAGGTTAGTTCTCACATTAATTATCACTTCTTTTCTAATCTCTGTCTTTAGAAACATCAGTATTTTTTATGCTTTGTCATCTTGTTAGCTTATTCATTTTAGTGTAAACTCTGTTCGAGAAAAGCACTATCTGATCGATTACTTAGAATGATGATATATATGCTGTTGATCCTAGAATCAATTCAAAGTTTCTGTTCTATTGCGTGCAGGTCTACTGTGACAACTACTTGGATGGTGGTTATCATATACCGTATGTTCATAAAAGTTATGCTTCCGCTCTGAAACTTGAGTCGCTCTCCATCAGTGTATGCCCAAATTAAAGCCATCTTCATCTTATAATTCCAACTTGTGGATTTTATTATATTTACTCAAAACATTTACTGTCAGATACTTGAGAAAGTCAGCATCCAACGATGTGATGCAGAAAAGGAGCAAGAATTTGATCAAAACCAGGGTTATATGCATTTGTGTATCCCAACATCATGATAAATAGGTATGGTCGTTGGATGGACACGAATCTTGTACTGCCTCAAGGACCTCGGAAATGTCTAGTGATATTTGACTACTTTCTTGATTCATCTCACAAGGTACACACAGAGTATATTACTCAAAGAAGCTAGTAATTTCATCTTGTTTGTAATTCACAGGTTGATGAGAGTTTCATCGCACAGAGTCTGGAGGATAGTGAAAGAGTGCAGGTACAGTTTGAAGTTTTGTCATTGACACATTCATTTATCGCGTATATGACGCTCATTAATTATTACACTTTCTTTACAGATTGAGGATATGTGAAGCTGTTCAAAGAGGCCTTGAATCACCTGCATACTGCTCTGGCCCCTATCTCCCACAAGTTGACAAGGCTTCTATATCAAACTCTTTCTAATTAATCAAATATTTTTTGCATTCATAACATACTATCTCAAAATTATCCATCTTTCGGAGTGTGTTCTTTTCATCCTTCCTTTTTAATTTATACATCACGACCTTTTTCAATATGGTGGAAAAAAAACATTTTTAAAAATTGTGGAAATGAAAAAATAAAAAATAAAAGAAGAAAACATAAAGTTTCATTTAATAAATAAGAGGAGAAAGTCACCACTATAACTACATCTTAATAGGGGATTGGTAGATTAAGTTTCACTTAAACTAATTGGCCTATTGCTGTATCCAATTTTCCCCTTTGTTTTTTGGGTAAACTAAGGTTAAAAAAATCAAAACTATTTTCCTGCGGATATATTGTAAATAAAAAATATTAGAATATCTATATAATAAAGTTTATAAGAAAATAAGTGAAAAGAATAAATTTGACCATCAAAATAATAAATTCAAATTAGTCATTGAATTAAAAAAAAGTGTGAGGAGGATAAAATATAAGGGAACTTTCACATATAGCCACTCAAAAATAGCCTAATTACTCTTCATAGTTATAGTTTGATAATTACAATTCGTAGCTACATGTTATATGGAGGAGAGAGGAGAGAGGTGAGAGAGAGGGGGCAAAGAGTAGGAGAAAGGTGAATTGTATATGTATATAGGTTAGATAATTGTATATTATACATATGTATTTGTATATTCTGACGAATTATACATACACAAACGTGGCTAATTATACAAACTCGAAGTAGCAACAACACGTTGAAGACTCAAATTCTCCTTAGTTTCTTCCTCCTTTAGTTTGTGATGAGTGCTTATTGTGACCATCAACTGGTCAGACGAAGGACATAACAATCAATTACTTAAACAGCAGTAAACTTTTTGCTTCTTGTCAATCTATTTGTTCTTCTTCTTGATTTCTTTATGTACTTAGTATTAGGCCCCGTACGGATATCATTCTCATGTAACTTATTTGGTTGTTATAGCATGCAATACTATAATTTTAGACATACAGGAGGAATTACTATCTGATATACTTCATTTACTGGTTCGCAGGGGTGGACATATGGATTGGATGGAGCACTTCTAAAGGCAACAGGAATCAACAACTTCAAAGTGAATGTATGTGATAAATATATGTTATATTCTCACTTCATGGTCGTATTCTCTTTTATTATCCACTATAGAAAGAAAATAAATTAAAAGGAAACAACAATATTTTAGTATATTTTATAAGAAAAATCATAATTATTATATTTTTCATACTGGATGTCCATAATCATTATATGCTATTACAAGCCATTGAATTCAAGATTCTTTGACATCGTAGTCTTTTATTATCCATAACTTATTATAAGTGCATCACCACTTCCACTCAAAGCATTTCTCTCAACACTGAAACACTATGATCGAGCATTGGTATTTACTACATTCAGCTCTGCCATAAAGATCTTATAATCATCATTTTCGATAATGTCATGATCCAAAATTCAGAATCGTAATGGTAAATATAGATCTCACACTAATCGGTAAGTTTTTTTTAATTCATTATGTAAGTAGAAAATGCAAAATTTTTAATATAAACCTTAATAAGTCAAGCAAGTTTTGACTTATTATTTTTTAATGAAAATTAAATATTATAAAATTACTTGCTACAAAGTTAAAGTTACTTGTCACAAACATTTGACTCGAACAGTAAGCATAAATTTCTTACTTTGTGTTGCATTAATGTGTCAAAATGTTTCATATTAAATACTCTCTATTATATAATGATAGTTGCTAGAACATTATGTTTCCTAATTATATAAAATTTGAAGATTTCTTATAAGAATAAATTAAATGACATAATATATCATTTATTATTTTGCAAATAAATCTGTCAACTCAACTTTACTGGTGATCATATTGTAAGGGAGGTCCTGAAAAAAAAAAAAACAGTTCAACATCCAGATTCCAGATGATAAGTTTTTTAGCAATTCTCATTTAATTATTTTTCCAGTGTGGGAAAAAATTGAAAAATAAAACTGTCATTTCATTATGGCATCCCATCTCTCCTATTCACATCTCGAAAAACACCTTCACATCTTTCAAACTCAAAATGATTCGAAATGTTTTCAAAATAATATTTTTATTAGAATATAAAAGTTATCATTCAATTCATTCGATCGAAATTTTGTTTATGAAATCTTTAATTTTTTTAAAAATGAAATTTATATGTTGTAAACTACGTAAAAAATATTATAAGTTACAATAATTGATAATTCAAAAATTTATTATAAATGATAAACTTGTTTAATTCTCAAAATTCAAAATGAGTCAGAGACAAAAGAAACGGATGAACTATAAAATAAACTCATCTTCCTAAATTAGTTACTCCTCTTTTACCCAAAACATAAAAAAAAAAAAAAAAAAAAAAAAAAAAAAAGGCAAATGTAGTGACAACATTTTTCATTCATTTGTGTTTGTATTTTGTACCATGGCAATGCTGCAGAACTTCAGTTCCTTCCATCAATCCATGAAAATAACTCCATTTAAGATTCACATGATTTTCACTTGTTGTGTAAAACCCCGAAAGCATTATTATCATTCATTTCAAATCTCATCTAAATATACTCAAAAATTGGTTTTAGAATTTGATCCCAAAATCCCTATTGAAGAAGCCACCACCCCACCAAGTTCTTGGTACACTGATTCTTGTTTTTACACTTATGAACTCAATCGAGTCTTCTTCAAAGGCTGGCAATCTGTTGGTATATATAACATCATTTTTGAATTTTTGCTTACTTTAGATAGTATTCTCTTGATTTTCCTGAATTTGTTTTTTTTTCTCTATAGTATGCTTCAGTTTTTGGATCTATTAGTAGACTGCAGCGCGCATTGCCGTGTTATTGTAGTTTTTGCTTTTGATAGGCTATTGTTGATTGTGTTTCGAATATGCACTATTTTGTTGCTATGTTTCTTCTTCTTTGTACTTGGATTTGAGCAAATGGTCTTTTGTCAATGAGGTAGTGGTAAGCAAGGGCGGAGCTATGTTGTTCTCAGGGAATTACACCAGTTATTGCGCCTCAATCTTGTCAAGTTTTTCCTTTTTGATATTAAATCTTTTGTCTTTAATATCAATATGGCTAAAGCTTGGATGTTTAGAGCTTTGCTTCTCCATTTGCAACTGTATCAGTAGTTGGCATAGCTATTGGTATTGTAGTCTTGGAATGTAGCTCTTACATATGTTTCTCTGTTTTCATGTGTAAGTGAATAGAGAAAAAATACTGTTATGACAATGCACAACATGCTTAATATGAAGTATTTCCAAAGTGTAGCTTGCAAAGTTCAAATGCAATCTGCTTAATATGCTATATCCGAAAGGCGTTGGTTAAAAACCTGATCACGTGGAACAAAATTGTATTGACAATAGGACAAGTAAAACAGAGAGTATTGAGTTATTCTGCTCTCTGAATTGCAGGGTACACTGAACAGATCAAAGAGCCTAGGCAATATTTCACTGGAAGGTATTAACTCTCTCTCGTTCGTGTTATTCTTGATATGTACTTATATCTGTTTTGTTCATGTAGCTAATTGTTGAAATAAAACAGATTGGGCAATTTCGAGTATGTTGTATGTCGAGATGATGGTGGAAAAATACATGCTTTTCACAATGTTTGTCGCCATCGTGCCTCTCCTCTTGCTTCAGCAAGTGGGAAAAACTCTTGCTTTGTTTGTCCATACCATGTGAGTTTTTTCATTGCATGCTCAGATAGAGCTTTCTTTATCCTTTTAGCCTATCCTTTATGTACTTAGTTATTAGCCTCGATATCATTCCCTTGATATAGAGGAGGAAGTACCATCCAATATACTTCATTTACTGGTTCTTCCTATCGCAGGGGTGGACATATGGATTGGATGGAGCACTTCAAAAGGCAACTCGAATAACAGGAATCAAGAACTTCAGAGTGAATGTATTATAAATATATATGTTATATAACCACATTCTTCGTTCGATATGTAAAATGTTGGGGTGGTTTGATCCTATATAGTTTTCTATATGAATGATAGGATATGGGACTAATCCCAGTGAGAGTAGCTGTATGGGGACCATTCATACTTCTCAACTTCGAAAATGGAGTTTTGCCCGAAGAAGAAGCTGATATTGACTTGGTTGGAAATGAATGGCTGGGTAATTCATCCCAAATCTTGACTGATGGTGGAGTGGATTCTTCATTGAGTTTTTTATGCAGACGTGAATACACCGTTGAGTGTAACTGGAAGGTCAGTTCTCACATTATGGTTATAAATCAGTTCTTTTCTAATCTGTGTCTTTAGAAACATACTTTTATGCTTTGTCATCTTGTTAGCTATTCATTTTAGTGTAAACTCTGCTCACGTCTCCTTACTTACTATCTGATCGATTACTTAGAATGATGATATGCTCTTGATCCTAGAATCAAGCTAAATTTTCGAACTTGAGTCAATTCAAAGTTTCAGACCAGTCTGTTCTATTGCAGGTCTACTGTGACAACTACTTGGATGGTGGTTATCATGTACCATATGTTCATAAAAGTTATGCTTCCGTTCTGAAACTTGACTCGTACTCCACCACTGTATGCCCAAAACCATCTTCATCTTATTCCAACTTCTGGATTTTATGCTTGTTTTCTATTTACTCAAGTATATGGTTAACATTTACTCCTAATAACGAATCAGATACTTGAGAAAGTCAGCATCCAACGATGTGATGCAGAAAAGGACCAAGAATTTGATCGACTTGGATCAAAACCAGCGTTATATGCATTCGTGTATCCCAACTTCATGATAAGTAGGTATGGTCCTTGGATGGACACGAATCTTGTACTTCCTCAAGGACCTCGGAAATGTCTAGTGATAGTTGACTACTTTCTTGATTCATCTCACAAGGTAAATGTAGTACACAATATGTTTTCTTACTCAAAGATAAATGTATTACTTCGAGTAATTTCATCTTGTTTGTTCACAGGGTGATGAGAGTTTCATCGCCCAGAGTCTCGAGGATAGTGAGACAGTGCAGGTACAGTATCAAGTTTTGTCATTGACACATTTATCGCGTATATGTAATCTGTATGTATTCAGATGCGTAACGCTCATTACACTTTACAGATTGAGGATATGAAGTTATGTGAAGCTGTTCAAAGAGGCCTTGAATCACCTGCATACTGCTCTGGCCGCTATGTGCCACAAGTTGAGAAGGCTGTGCATCATTTTCACAGCCTTCTATATGAAAGTCTTTCTAAGTGATCTACTTCTTTGTGTAAATATTGCATTGATAAGATACTATCTGAAAATTATTCACATCATCGAGATTCATATGTTTGGGACAATCACGTGTACAGTGTTCTTCTCATCCATCCTTTTTGATTTATACCAGAAAAGAGAATTTCGTTCCTGACCATAATCATGATCACATCCACAACCACGACCTCAACCTTAGTCACATCATCGAGATTCATGTGTTCGGGAGTATGACAATCACATGTACGGTGTTCTTTCGTCCTTCCTTTTTGATTTATACCTGGAAGAGAATTTCATTCCTGACCATAATCATGATCACATCCACGACCACGACCTTTTTCAATGAGGTGGAAAAAGAATATTTTTAAAAATACTAAATATAATCTAGCATGAAGAAAATAAATAAAAGAAAAGAAGAGAACATAAAGTTTCATTTAATAATAAACTAAAATAAGAGGAGAAAATTACTTATTGTCACCACTATAACTAGATCTTAAAAGGGGATTGGTAGATTAAGTTTCATTTAAACTAATTGGGCTATTGATGTATCCAATTTCCCCCTTTGTTTTTTGGGCAAACTAATATTAAAAAAATTTAAACTATTTTTCTACGAATATATTGTAATTTAATTTTTATATCTCTACGTATATAAGAAAATAAGTGAAAAGAATAAATTTGACCATCAAAATAATAAATTCAAATTAGTCGTTGAATTAAAAAAGTTAAAAAAACGTGTGAGAAGGATAAAATATATCCCTACATAAATTGTCTTTTTTTAATAAAAAATAATTTTTTCACTTACGTTGGAGGAAAATAATATATGTGAGTCATTGTGTATTAATAAGTGTATATATGAGTCACTTACACAACGAGGATTTATATTAGCTCTGATAAAGTTGAGGAACATATATTAGACCCCTTTTCCCCTATTTTAGTAATATTATTTTCTCATATTTAAGTCTCAATCAGTAGCTAAATTGTAGATCATGTTATTATTGTTTGGCCTGCAAAATACAGAAATAATTTGAGTCCAAAAACATGGTAGTGCTACAGAAATTCACTTCTTTTCATCAGTTCAACAAACACAAATTATCTTCTCCTTTAAAGATTCAATTTTTCACTTGTTCTGTAAAATCCAAAAAGCATCATCTTTCATTTAAAATTTCATGTGATTATAATCAAAAATTGGTTTTAGAATTTGATCCCAAAATCCCAATTGAAGAAGCCATCACCCCACCTAGTTCTTGGTATACTGACTCTTGTTTTTACACTCATGAACTCAATCAAGTC
>NC_064290.1:55179938-55191898 GCF_019186545.1 Solanum stenotomum
GGTCGGATCGGGTAAAAAAATACAACCCCATTCGTTTAGGTTTGGGTTTGGGAAACCATGTTCAATTGGTTTGGGTTTTTCATTCATGGCTAAATTTGATCTGTGTGGGGTCGGGTAACTACTAGAAACAAATATTTTTTTTTTACATGAATCAGTGAAAAATTAATGTAATAGAATATGATTTTTCTAATCATTTTTCACTGAATCAACTTAATGAAAAAATACAGGGTGATAAAAAACAAAATCTCACTAAAATAATGAAAATTTCCTAATTTTTTCTCTTATTACCGATTTAATCAAAATATCTGCAGCTGAATATTTTTTAGTGGAGAAATAATAATATTTTAATAGTGACTATACCGTGTCGAGTTACTATAAATATTTTTTTTGGTAAGTTTAACTAAAGTTTAATATAAGATATTATACTTATAAGAGCAGATACTACACTTGAACTTACATTTTCAATTTATTGATATAAAATATTTTAGGGGTGGTACCTTGCTGCTAAGTACAGAAGATGAAATATACGTCCTCCATTCATTTTTATATGTCATCCTTACTATAAATAATTGACTCGTAATACTTGTCATTCATAAAATCAATACATAAATAATTAAAATAATCTTTCTATTTTACCCTTATGAGTTATTAGTCTTGAAAATATTCATTTGACCAATATAGAAAACTAATATGGGGTGAATAAGGGAAGAATAATAAACTTGCTTAGTTTCTTAATGCACATAAATTTAAAATAGTGGCATATAAATTGAAACGAAGAAAGTATTATAATATCAAAGCACTAGTGGTCTAGTGATAGAATAGTACCCTGCCACGGTACAGACCCGGGTTTGATTCCCGGCTGGTGCATTAGTTGAGTGCCATGAAGACAATTGTGCAAATGTGAAAACTTGGGTCTTCACCACGTCTGATATTAGATGACAAAATAGCACATTTGAGCCGCTATTATTATTTTTTTAATGTCGTTAGAGATTACAACATGGAAATCGAATTATTATATATTTGGTCATACTATAATTGACTCTGGTAAGACTATATATAAGGTCAACATTTAACATTGGTTGCAAGATTTTATGAGTTATAGCTATAGATATGAGATTTTATGGATCAAACTGCCCAATATTAGAAGGGACAAATTGTGTACTGGTATGAAATAAAAGGTTTTTAGAACTAGAATTGGTGGGGTGTGCCATGCCAAGGCAATAGTGCAACACCTAGGCAACACTTGAAGGTCCCGATAGCAAGCTACCGTGGTGGACTTTCCCCCTAAAAAAAATAGAGTTAATATCGTGTGAGTCAATGACTCACATATCAGATATTAAACTGATAAGAACAGATACTACACTTGATCTTAGCCAAAAGGCCGAGAAAGGTATGATTTTCTAAACGTTATGCCGGGCTATTTTATATGTCACTTGTTGCATACAATCTCTCTTTCTAGTCAGTGTGGGACTTGAATAGCTTCTATACTTTATATTAAATTAATTCAATCCCATTAATTGTCTATACTCTATAATATAATTTTTGATCAAAGTGCAGTGAATGAAACAATTTACATTTTGGGGGCTGCAAAGTAGTTTCAACAATTCTGCTGAAATTAACAGTTGATTACTTGTCATGTTAGTTTAATTCTTTGAGATTCATAGAGAGCTTCCCAAATATTTCTATCAAATTTTACTACTTTTGCTAAAAATCTAACATTCTACTATGAAAAAGCAAAAGGTTAGTTTTAAGAGGTGATGCGGTTAGTGAAAGAATCAGGAATGTCACATAAGGTATGGAATTTATGCATGTGATCTAAAAGCTACTTTTTGACCCTCTTTAAATTTGAGGCTTCAAAAGATCGACCTTTTCCTTATGTTAAAGGGACTCAACTGTTTATATATAAATTGAAATATATATTCAACTGTTCAATGCTTGAAGAAATTCACTTGAACTTAAAGTTATTAATTGAAATATGTAAAAATGTTTAATTTGTTGCCTAACATAACATTTTCCACAGTAACGTATCGATCTCGCTCCAAAAATGTTAAAGGTTAATAATAACTTCATAAAAATCCTAAGTACTAATATCTTTGTCCTGGATCTCGAAGAAACTCCTTCAACAAACAATTGAAAGAAAGGTTTACAATAAGAATTTGTGGGGTGCGCCAAGCCGAGGCAATAGTGCAACACCTAGGCGACGTTTAAAGGTCTTGATAGCAAGCTACTGTGATGGACCTTCCCATCATATTTCCTTAGTTCTGAACAATATTAAAAACTAATACGAAACACATAAATTATTTTTCACGAGTTTTTAAAGATATGTCAATTAATATATAACACAAATTGAATCTTTTGATCATCTAGAGTTTTGACAATGTTGAGTATGACCATATAGTTCCCAAAAATTTGATAAGTGATAATGTAAAGTAAGCTTTTACAACTAAATTTATTGGGGTGCACCAAGCCAAGACAGTAGTGCAACAACACCATAGGATGCTTGAATGTTTCGAATCCCGATAGCAAGCTACCTCGGTGAACCTCCCCTCAAAAATAGAGTTAATATCAGATATTATACTGATAAGAACAAATACTACACTTAATATTTCGTTTTCAATTTATTGATAATCAAAATTTTAGGGGTGGTAGAATAGTACCCTGCCACGGTACAGATCGGGGTTCGATTCCCGGCTGGTGCATTATAGAGTGCTGTGAAGATAGATTGTTCAATCAGTGAGAACTTGGGTCCTCACCTTGTCTGATAAAAGATGACAAAATAGTGCGTCTGAGCCTTTGTTTTTGCATTATTATTTTTATGTGTTGTTGGAGATTACAAGATGAGAAATTGAATTCGGTCTGATTATATATCGAATCACACTGAAATTGACTCTGGTAAGACTCTATATAGGGTCGCCATTTATTTTTAGTAGTACAGTACATCTTACTGGAAAAAAAAAAAAAAGGTGCCAAATGCTAGGTTGAAACATTGGTTTCAAGATTTTTTGAGTTACAGCTAATATATAGTTCAGTATCTGATTTTAATTCAAATGTGCATTGGAATGGAACAATTATGTAAAGCACCGCAAAAAAGTAAAATAAGCCCAAGTTAATGTACAATTTTCATAACTTATAGTACAATTATTTCATGTTGTGTTAGTCCTTTTGGTTGTTCTTTTAAGGATAATTTCGTAATTTTATCTTATTAGTCTATATTACTTTATGTCAACACCAATAGTTTGGGCTTTGTGGGCTTATTTGATTGGCTATTAGACACGTAGGTACTTCCAACTGTCATTTCTAAAAAGTTAATGTACAATTCTTTTTGCATGCTGTACAACTAATTTAATAAAGTTAAAAGTTAATGTACAAAATTCTTTGCACGCTGTACAACTAATTTAATGCAGTGTTAGTCCTTCTAATTGTCATTTCTAAATAAGAGTAATTATAGTGACTGATTTAGAAAAATGGGGTTTTACATTTAAGAACCTACATAGACTATTTTTTTTTTGGATCGTCTTCACTTCTCTATAAATACAATTGTTGTAAAAATGATTTTCACACTAAAAGAAAAATTATTATATAGTCACCAAAGTATTATTATCTAAAAAAAAAGATGAATATGATTTCCTTCAAAGTGATCTTGATTTCCATCTTTTTGCTCAATTGATTGTGTACTGTTATGAAACAAAAGTTTTTTAGAACTAGAATTGGTGGGGTGGGCCAGGCCAAGGCAGTAGTGCAACACCAAGGCGACTCTTGAAGGTCCCAATAGCAAGCTACCGTGGTGAACCTCCCCCCTTAAAAAATAGAGTTAATATCGTGTGAGTCGATGACTCACATATCAGATATTAAACTGATAAGAACAGATACTACACTTGATCTTAGCCAAAAGGCCGAGAAAGGTATGACTTTTCATGTGTTATGCCGGGCTATTTTATATTCACTTTGTTACATTAAATCTCTCTTTCCAGTCAGTATGGGACTAGAAAAGCTTCTATATATTAAATTAGTAATCATCTTCTCTGGTTTTATATATTACACTAATTCAATTCCTTTAATCTTCTATAATTCCATTGATCAAAGAGTAGTGAATGAAACAATTTACGTTTTGTTGGCTGCAAAATAGTTCCAACAATGTTGCTGAAATTAAGAGTAGATCACTTGTTATGTTACTACTTCTGCTAAAAATCTAACATTCTGCTATGAAGAAACAAAGGTTAGCTTTAAGAGGTGATGCGGTCAGTAACAATGTCACATAAGTTACGGGATTTATGCATGTGATCTAAAAAAGCTACTTTTTGACCCTCTTTATATTGGAAGCTTCGACAGATCGATCTTTTCCTTATATCAAAGGGACTCAACTATTTATATATCTAAATTTTATTTTATTTTCACTAATCACGCAGTATAAATTTTCACCAGAGTGGTTCGATTCCCGGCTTGTGCATTGCATTGTGTGAGTGCTAACATGAGTCGTATTGCCTATTCCTAAGCTGCATTACTGACAGAGAAGAAGATTTTTAGTATCAAGATGCTCTTCAAAAAGAAGTTATTTTTCCGACCCTACCCCAGGAGAATCAATAGTAATGTCACTTACCCTACAACATGACTCGAACCGTCAACCTACAGGTTGATGTGAAGATGCTCAACCACTTGAGCAAGCCTCATTTATCCTGCAACAAGTTGATCAATTATACAGATGGCTTATAAAAGTCATCTGGACATAACAAAGTTTACCGAGGTCCATTGTCTATTCCTAAGGTTCATCGCTCCAAAATAAGATAGAAAACAAGAGAGGTAAATTACAATTTTTTGCCTACATAACATTTTCCACGTAACGTATCGATCTTGCTCCAATAATGTTAAAGGTTAATTAACAAAAAACCTACATACTAATATCTTTGTCCTGGATCGGAAAGAAACTCCTTCAACAAACCATTGAAAGAAAGGTTTACAACCTAAAATTGGTGGGGTGTGTGAGGCTTAAAGGTCCCGATAGCAAGCTACCGTGATGGACCTTCCCCTCATATTCCTTAGTTGTGAACAATATTGAAAACTAATAAGAAACACATAAATTATTTTTTCACGAGTCTTCAAAGATTTGTCAATCAATAACACAAATCGAATCTTTTGGTCATCTAGAGATTTCAGAATGTTGAGTATGACGTTATATTTCCAAAAAAAATGATAAGTGATAATGTAAAGTAAGTTTTACAATTATTTTAGTGGGGTGCGCTAAGCCAAGTCAGTAGTGCAACGCCAAAGTACGCTTGAAGGTCCTGAATCCCAATAGCAAGCTACCGTGCGGACTTCCCCTAAAAAATAGTTGGTATAAGATATATACCGATAAGAATAGATACTACACTTGATCGTACTATACGAATAACTACTTAAAATGGAATTTTCAAAACATCTAGCACCAGTGGTCTAGTGGTAGAATAATACCCTGCCACAGTACAGACCAGTGTTCGATTCCCGTCTGGTGCATTCCTGGCTGGTCCATTATAGAGTGCTGTGAAGATAAATTGCGCAGTCTGTTTTTCCATTATCATTTTTATATAATTACAAGATTGGGAAATTGAATTTGATCCGACTATTATATCAAATAATATTGAAATTGACTCTGGTAAGACTATATATAGGGTCACCATTTATATTTAGTAGTGTACAGTACATCTTACTGGAAAAAAACAAAGGTGCCAAATGCTAGGTTGAAACATTGGTTTAAAGATTTTATGAGTTATAGGCTTATAGCTAATATATAGTTCAGTATCTGATTTTAATTCAAATGTGGATTGCAATGGAATATAGAAGAGACAAATTGTGTACTGTTATGAAACAAAAGGTTTTTAAAACTAGAATTGGTGGGGTGAGCCAGGCCAAGGCAGTAGTGCAACACCTAGGCGACTCTTGAAGGTCCCAATAGCAAGCTACCGTGGTGGACCTTCCCCCTCAAAAAATAGAGTTAATATCGTGTGAGTCGATGACTCACATATCAGATATTAAACTGATAAGAACAGATACTACACTTGATCTTAGCCAAAAGGCCGAGAAAGGTATGATTCTCTATGTGTTATGCCGGGCTATTTTATATGTCACTTGTTGCATAAAATCTCTCTTTCTAGGCAGTGTGGGACTAGAAGAGCTTCTATATATTAAACTAGAAATCATCTTCTCTGGTTTTATAGATAAAACTAATTCAATCCCATTAATCGTCTATAATATAGTAAGTATTGATCAAAGAGCAGTGAATGAAACAATTTACGTTTTGTTGGCTGCAAAATAGTTTCAACAATTTTGCTTTCGGTATTTATTAGATGTTTTTCGAGAATTGAGCACTATTAAAACTTAAGAAGAACTATGGTTCGAAACAACTGGTGTTGGCTGCATATTAGTTTCAACAATTTTGCTGAAATTAACTGTTGGTTACTTGTCATGTTAGTTTAATTCTTTGAGAGCTTCCCAAATATTATTTCATCAATTTAGCTACCTTTTGCTAAAAATCTAACATTATGTTATCAGTGATAGAATCAGGAATGTCGTCACATAAGATACGGGATTTATGCATGTGATCTAAAAGCTATTTTTTGAGGAGTCCAGCACCAAAATGGACACTTTTTGAACCCTAACACCAAAAAGGACCCTCTCTAAAAACACACACCAAAACGGACCGTTAGCCCATTTATGGACGAACTATAACTACCATCTTTTAATAGTGTCATCTCTGTTAACTCCAAATACATCCAAAATAATATTACATAACTTTAAAGGTAGTTCGCCCACAAATGGGCAAACTACAATTCTTTTTACTAGCTTCTCAAGTGAATCTATGCCTCTTTCTTCCTCACATGAAGCTATATCTCCTTTTTCAACAATAAATATGTGTTATTCACTCCACATTTTCTCATTCATCTTCTACTTTTTTTATATGATTTTTGAAATTTGATAGAAATGTCTCAAGAATCCGGAAAGTTTGTATATTCAATTGAACTAGATATTTGTAAATGCAAAGAGTATTGTAAAATGAAAATATCAGAACTCCAAGAAATCTTGGTCGTAAATTTTGGAGTTGTGCATGTTCAAAGGTAAAAAAATTAATTTGTTCACTTCAAAATATTTGGTATTCAGTTGTTTCTTATTTTGTTATTTCGGGAAAATGATGGATGCAATTGTTTTTGGTGAGCAGAAAACATGTTCATAAAAAAAGAAATGTAGACGTTCTGCTTTGTCTTAGTTGGATCAATTTTTTATTTTTTTAAAAAAATTAGAGTACGCTCATAACTCAACGAATCACAACATTATTTTTTTTAAAAAAAAATTGGAGTTTGCCTCATTATGGACGGACCCTAATAGAATTTTATAACAAAAACTTCTGGAGTCAACAATACTAGGCTTCATAGAAATGAAATGGGCATTGCTCCAGGTCGCATGGCACAACGATTAGTTTAAGTAGGGAAACTAGTCATAAGAGCAATCGTCATCCCCATCGACCTCAGTAGTTTTTTACTGCTATTATTATATTGATAAGAATATATACTACACTTAATCTTACGTTTCAATTTATTGATATCATATATTTTAGGGGTGGTACTTTGCAAGTAATTATAAAAATTGGAGTTTTTAGAACATCTAGCACCAGTGGTCTAGTGGTAGAATAGTACCCTGCCACGGTATAGACCCGGGTTCGATTCCCGGCTGGTGCATTATTAGAGTGCTGTGAAGATATATTGCGTAGTCTATGAGAACTTGGGTCCTCACCTTGTCTGATAACAGACGACAAAACAGCGCATCTGAGCCCTCTCTTTTTCCACTATCATTTTAAAATGTCGTTGGAGATTACAAGCTGAGAAATCGAACTCATTAGTATTTTACACACTATGGGTCATCATTTATCTTTAGTAGTAGTACAGTACATCTTACTGAAAAAAAAGGTGCCAAATGGTAGGTTGAAACATTAGTCTAACTCTCAAGATTTATAAGTTATAGCTGTTCATATCTGATTTTAATTAAAATGTGCAATTTCCAATGGCATAGAGAGCTCTTATGTATCAAACTGCCCAAAATTATGTACTGCTATGAAATCAAAGGTTTTTAGAACTAGAATTGGTGGGGTGAGCCAGGCCGAGGCAGTAGTGCAACACCAAAGCGACTCATGAAGTCCCCAATAGCAAGCTACTGTGGTGAACCTCCCCCCTTAAAAAATAGAGTTAATATCGTGTGAGTCGATGACTCACATATCAGATATTAAACTGATAAGAACAGATAAGAAATGTAAATTTCAATTTGTTGACATAACATTTTCCACCATAATGTATTGATCTTGCTCCAAAAATGTTAAAGGTTAATAATAACTTCACAAAAATCCTAAGTATTAATATCTTTGTCCTAGAAGAAACTCTTCAACAAACAATTGAAAGAAATGTTTATAACCTAGAATTGGTGGGGTGCGCCAAGCCAAGGTAGTAGTGCAACACCTAGGCGATGTTTAAAGGTCCTGATAGCAAGCTACCGTGATGGACCTTCCCCTCATATTCCTCTGTTGTGAACAATATTCAAAACTAATAAGAAACACAAATTATTTTTCACGAATCTTTAAAGATTTGTCGATTCATAACACAAATTGAATCTTTTGATACTCTAGAGATTTGTGACTGACCTTTTATAATTCCCAAAAAATTGATAAGTGAGAATGTAAAGTAAGCTTTTACAACTAAATTTAGTGGGGGTGCGTCAAGCCAAGACACTAGTGCAATGCCAGAGGGCGCTTGAAGGTCCTGAATCCCAATAGCAAGCTACCGTATGGACATCCCCTCAAAAATAGAGTCAGTATAATGTAATATACTGATATGAACACATACTACACTTGATCTTACATTAGAGGTGGTACTTTGCGACTATGTAGGTAAAATGGTATTTTTAAAACATCAAGCACCAGTGGTCTAGTGGTAGAATAGTACCCTGCCACTGTACAGTCCTTGGTTCGATTCCTGGCTGGTGCATTATCTGAGTGCTGTGAAGATAAATTGTGCAGTCAGTGAGAACTTTGGGTGCTCACCTTGTGTTTGATATTAGACGACAAAATAGTGCATCTGAGTCTCTTTTTCCATTATTATTTTTTAATGTTGTTAGAGATTACAAGATCTGACATCGAATTTGGTCCAATTATATATCGGATCATACTGAAATTGACTCTGCTAAAACCATATATAGGGTCACCATTTATCTTTAGGAGTAGCACAGTACAACTTACTGAAAGAAAAGAACTAATATTAGTTCAGTAGCTCTTATGGATCAAACTTCCCAAAATTAGAAGGGACAAATTGTGTACTGTTATGAAAGAAAAGGTTTTTAGAACTAGTATTGGTGGGGTGAGCCAGGCCAAGGCAGTAGTGCAACACCAGGGCGACTCATGAAGGTCCCAATAGCAAGCTACCGTGGTGAACCTCCCCCTTAAAAAATAGAGTTAATATCGTGTGAGTCAATGACTCACATATCAAATATTAAACTGATAAGAACATATACTACACTTGATCTTAGCCAAAAGGCCGAGAAAGGTATGCTTTTCCGTGTCTTATGCCGGGATATTTTATATGTCACTTGTTAAATTAAATCTCTCTTTCTAGGCAGTGTGGGATAAAAGTGTGTTTCTGGAAAATTAGAAGGACTCTAAGAAGTTCATCTATCAAAATTAAGGCCATGGAAACAAAGTTTTTGATTATTTTTTTGATTCGTCGATGGATTTTCTTTGTTTATTGATAAAAATCACCAGTGATTAAGTTCAATATCTTCCAAGAGGAGAAGTATCAAGTGATTTCTTTTCATTTTCTTATGTTTTTGGTGAACTCGATTATCCATATCTACGTGGTTGGTAGATTTTCATGATTGTGAAATGGACCGAAAACCACAATCGATATTGAAAACCACCAATATCTCTTGTTTGTTTCATTGTACAAATTATTTAGTTTGAAATTTTTTTGGTGAAGATGGAATAAAATTGATGTCGAGAATTTATATGCAAAACCCAACTAATTCAGGATTGAGTCATCATTGCAATGGTTGAATTGCTATTTTTGTATTATAGTTGTATTGCATTTATTAGAAAGGTAAAAAACCATATGATGTACCAGACTGATCTTACCTGCATCAATTTCAGGATCTAAATAGGATAGAAAATTCTAAAACTGTCAGTAGCATTACATGTGAAAGAGAATGTAGTCTCCTTTGTTCTAATCTGGACTTAAGTTTGGAACCTTCTATCTCAGGAGGCAGTTACAACCAATGTTTTAAAGGGCGTGTAACATCTCGCACCTAGAAACGACTATAAAGAGTTTAAAATATGAAAATATTGATTTTTGGAAAGAATAAGAAAATCTGGAAATTTTGTCTAAAGTGAATTTTGGCCATTTTCAAACGGCCATAACTCCTATCTCAGGATGAGTTAGTAGCAACTCTTGATATGGTTGGAAATCCCTTGGAGAGATCTTTTCAATGCCACCGAGATTACACGATTTCGACATCGTATGAGTGAGATATGCCTTTTGGAAGTTGGGCTGTTGGATTGAGGGAAGGACAAAGTAGTCTTTTCTCTAAGTTATTTCCTAATTCGATTTTAGGGGTTTATTGGGGTAAAAACAGAACCTAAATCAGTTTTTGGTAAATTTAAGAAACGCTTAGGGCTTGGAGAAAAGAGAAAAGAAGGAAGAAAGGAGAAAAGCCAAGATTTCGCCAAGAACGTCAAGCGTTCGAAGTGGAATTCGTCGGGGGTGATCCCTATTAAGGTATGTGAGATCATTTAGTGATGGGTTAGTTCACCCACACACCAATTTGTTTCAATTCAGCGATTTGTAGTTGTTTACATGTTAAGAAGTGAAGTTCTTGAAGAACATTTTTGAATTCTTGTTGGTTGATTGTTGAATGCCAGTGTTGATTTGATTCGTGTTTCCGGGTTGTTTTTCGAGTTAAATCTATTGGGTATTGAGGGCACTAATGATCCTTAGTGTTTGGGGAAAGAACCATAGAAGTTTAGTGTAACACCCCAAAAAAAAAATTCGAACTAAGACTCGAACCGTTCTTCGTAGTGAGTGAGATTTTACCAAGGAATTTAAAATTTCTTAAGTGTTAAGGTTACTAGATGTAGCACCTTGAGTTTCAAAAAGAATTAAATTGGAAATAGCAAAATCTGAAATTTTGCAAGTTATGCTTAAGTATGAATTTTGGGTCGACCTCAAACAACCATAACTCCTAGCTCAGGATGAATTAGGTGTGCTACCAGATACCGTAGTGAAGATCTTTGAATTATCTTTCCAACGCCGTGGAGTTTGCTATGTTTCGAGGTCGGATGAGTGAGATATGGCCTTTTGAAGATAGGCTGTCCAGTTAAGGAATGTTAGCCGAAAATAGAGAAGGGTATTTTGGTCTTTTTCTTACCCAATCAGATTTAATTCGATTTTAGTAATATTTTAATGGTCTAATCCTATTAGGTTCAGTTTTATAATCCTAAAATATGCCTAGGGTTTTAGTTGAGAAAAGAAGAAGAGAAAAGAGGAGAAAAGAGAAAGGATGAAAGCGTTCGTCGAGATTCTTGCATCTTGTGGCGGATTTTCGCCATGGGTTTAATCCCTAAGAGGTATGTAAGCTTCCATAGGGTTGGGTTCTTTCACCCACACGCCAATCATGATTTATTCAGCATAATTTCGTTCTTGAAATTTATGGATTTAAGTTCTTGATGAGTTCTTGAAGTTTATTAAGTTTTGAAGTAAGATTCTGCTTAGGTCAACTTTAAACGACCATATCTCTTAGAATATTAAGAGTTACGTGAGCCATAACATATCCAATTAAAGGTAATTGAATCTACTTTCCAACCCCATCAATTTCACGTTAATCCAATATCTGAGTAAAAAGTTATGACTATTTTAGTAACCTATACAGTGCTGTTACGAATTAGCCGACGGGAAAATATT
>NC_064290.1:55192548-55200914 GCF_019186545.1 Solanum stenotomum
ATTTGAGGAAGATAATCGAATTTAGGTGGTTTGAGGCTGAAAAACGAAGAAGGAAAAAGTCGAGTAAGGTTCATGAAACAAGTCTGCGTCGCGGACTTGTTCCCCTGTGAACAAAAAAATCTGTTCAGGACGCGGACTCCTCTGTCTCAAAAATTTAATTTCGCGAGTAATTATTTAAAACACCTCCGCGTCGCGGACTTGTTCCAAGACGGTGATTTCGTAACTCTTCTCAAGTTTAGCTATCCTAAATCACTCCTAAACATCATAAGGTTTTTCCAAACACAAATCATAATCCTTGAATCCATAATTCAATTCAAGGATCAGTTAAGAGTCAAGTCAAGCAAGAGTTAAGATCAAAGTCAAGAGTCAAGTAAGAGAAGTTCATTTCAAGTTTTCATAAGTCTTTTACAAACGTTTTAACTTGTTTTAAGACTTAAGTTTGAAGTTAAGCAAAGAGTAAAAGGTAAAGTTTGAAGTTCATTTCTTCAAAAGTATAGGGGGACTAAGTATTCCCAAAGAGATTTTTATAAAATGTTTTCACATTTAAAGACGAACAGAAACTGAGATTTCCAAAGAGCTTTCGGGCTAGTTTTCAGAAAAGAGTGATAGCTTTCTAAATGAAGCAAGCAGGGAAACTGAGATTTCTAAGATAGCCTCTGAGCTAAGTTTTTGAGCACTAATCTCAAATCACAGAAGAAATATGTTTTTAAACATAAATAGCTAGTATATTTTTGGGAGTAGTATTGAGCACCGATGGGGAATAGCTCATACAACTATCAGCCCTCTTAAACCATATAGCCATAATGGATAGAAAATGGTCATACTTTTTAGATGAACCCTTTTCGAAATAGACTAGTGGATCCATTAGGCAGTTTAGGTCCTATACCTTTGGCCGGGTATAGGATGCGCTGGCAGCGTGAGGTAGATCGCTGTATCATCACTATAGCTCTTATGTGATGGTTGTCGGTTAGAGAAACTCCCACAGAAGTTATTGTATTTTTATATACATCAGTTTATTGTATTTTTATATACATTTCAGAGTTATGTTGTATCCTTGCATACACACAGATTTCACAGCATGTTTTTAAACAGTTTGTTTCTTTATATTGCACTTGTTTTAAATTGCTTTATATTGAAATGAGTTCAGTCATATTGAGTTGAGTATTCAAAGTTGAGTATCCATAGTTGAGTATCCAGAGTCGAATATCATATCTTTGAGTCGAATATCATATCCTTGAGTTGAGTATCTAATCTCTGAGTTGAGTATCTTATCCTTGAGTACTTCTGAGTTGAGTAAGTTTGAGTAGTTTGGAGTATTCCTTGAGTTGAGTAAAATTGAAAAGAGGCAAGTATGTTTCTTTTTTATCAAGTTTCAAGCTTATGTTTATGTTTTAGAATTCCCCTTACATGCTCGTACATTCCACGTACTGAGTCATTTGGCCTGCATCTTCTCATGATGCAGACACAGGTATTCAGGATCAGCAATAAGAGCTTCGTTGATACATCCGAAAGTTCGAGTTAGCTATGGTGAGCCTCATTGCTTCCGGAGGATTCCATTTACTTTCAGTTGTTAGGAGGTCGTGGGTATTGTCCAGACTTCCATCATTGTCATTTAGAGGCTTCATAGATAGACAGTAGAGTTTTAGAAGTCTTCATTTATTTTGTTAAATGTTTTAAAGACTAAAGTTGCCTTTTTATGGCGAGTTGTATATATTTATTATACAGAGTTTTCTTTGGACTTAAAGTTTGTATTTAAGTTTTATGAACTTTTATTTCAGTTTTTAAGCTTTGTATGCTTGAATCAGTTTTCCGCTTGTAGTCAGCCCGGATGAGGGTTCCCTTGGGGACCAGCAATGGTCTTCGAGTGCCGACCATGTCCAGGGTGTAGGCTCGGGTCGTGACATTTAGAGAGTTTAGAGATGAAAAACCAAGGAGAAAAGTCGGAGTTTGCTGGGCAAGGGGTTGGGGCGCCGTGCCTCTCAGAGCGCCTCACTTCAAAGTCTGAAGTTTGGCCTCTGGGGTGACGCACCAGCCAGAGCGCCACAACTTCAGCTCTGAAGTTTGTGCTCTGGCGCCCCACGCCTCTCAGAGCGCCAAGGACGCCAGTTTACCCCATTCTTCCCCACCTTTTCGTACTAGTTCCTAAGTGATGTACCTATATTTCCTAGTTGATTCTAACACTCTAAAGTACATCTAAACATCATGAAATCATCCATAAACATGAGATAATGAACCTTGAATCCATAATCCAATTCAAGGAAAGTTAAGATCAAAGTCAAGAGAAGTAAGAGTCAAGTCAAGATAAGTTCCTAGAGTTTTCCAAGAGTCTTTTCCAAATGTTTTAACTTTGTTTTAAGACTTAAAGTTCAAGTTGAGTAAAGAATAAAGAGTAAAGTTTAAAGTTCATTTCTTCAAAAGTATATGGGGACTAAGTATTCCCAAATTAAAGAGATTTAAATTGTTTTCACATTTAAATAAGAACGAAAACTGAGATTTCCAAAGAGCCTTCGGGAAAGTTTTCAGAAAAAGAAATTGCTTTCTAAATGAAGCAAGAGTGGAAACTTTGCTTTCCAAGATAGCCTTTGAGCTAAGTTTTTGAACACTAATCTCAAATCAGAGAAGAAATATGTTTTTTTAAACCATAAGAGCCAGTATATTTTGGGAGTAGTATTGAGCACCGAATTGGGGACAAACATGAGTTTAGATAACTCACGTCACTATAGAGCCATGTAGCCATCATGGGTAGAAAAGGGTCATACTTTTTAGAGGAATCCTTTTCGCAATAGACTAGTGGATCCATTAGACAGTTTAGGTTCTATACCTTTGGCCAGGTATAGGATGCGCTGGCAGCATGAGGTAGATCATTTTATCATCACTATAGCTCTTATGTGATGGTTGTAGGTTAGAGAAACTCCCACATAAGTTATTGTATTTTTATATATATTAGTTTATTGTATTCTTACATACATTTCAGAGTTATGTTGTATCCTTGTATATACACAGAGTTGACATTATGTTTTTAAACAACTTTTATTTAAGTTGCACTTGTTTAAACTGCTTTATATTGAAATGAGTTCAGTAAGTATTCATGAGTTGAGAAGAGCCAAGGTAAGTGTTTCTTTCAGATTTCCCTCTCAAGCCTATGTTGTTTTAGCTTTTCAACTCGCATACTCATACATTCAATGTACTGATGCCTTGCATCTTATTATGATGCAGACACATGTAACTAGGATCGACATTCTGACGCATCGTTGATCCAGTAAGCAGTTCATAGTCTGTTGGTGAGCCTCCTTGCTTTCGGAGGATCCATTTCATTGCTTTCTAGTTTAGTTTATTAGGATGTTGTGGGGTCTATCCCAAAATCCATCTTAATTGTTATTAGAGGCTTCATAGACAGTAAAATGTTAGTCCTTGAGTCTTTTCATTATCTTTTCTTATTGTTAAGACTTGGGTTGCCACTTTTGGCCAAGTTGAATGTTTAATCTTTAAAACATTCTCAGTTATTTTGTTATTCAATTCAGTTAAGTTCATTTATCATTATAGATATGAATATTGTCTTCCACTGAGTAAGTAAGCCAGGCCAAGGGTTCGCTTTGGGCCAGCAATGGTCTCCGAGTGCCTGCCACGTCCAAGGTGTAGGCTCGGGGCATGACAGGGCGAGGGCATGAGGCGAGACGTTTTATGTAGTATGAGGTGAGACGTAATCCCCGAGACATACGGAGTAAGTCCCATGGATCTACGGGGTATAGTCTCATGTATATTCAATTTTAAAATTTTATTACTAAGAAAGTAAGCAAATGTAATATTAAACTTTCAATGATTTTACAAGTAAATTTTTATAAATAACCTATAATATATAGAAAAATTATTATGATTTTTATTTGAGATAGATATTAATAAGCAATAATGAAGAAAAAAAGTATTATAATTACTATTTGAGAAATATCACTACACTAATAATAAAAAAAATATGATTTAAAGCAAAAAATAAAAATAAAAAAAAAGAATAATTAAAAACACTTAGGGGATACGTTTTTATGCCCAAAACTTATGGTTTTATGCTTTGTGCTTACGCCCCAAATTCTAGGACTTATCAATTTGCGCCCGAAGCATTTTTGGTATGCCCCGCCCTGAGACTCACCCAAAAAACGTTTTTGAAAACACTGGCTACAACTCTTTAGATAGCTATAAAAGTTTAACTAGTGATGGCAACAATACTGATATTTAGTTTCATTCCTTTTTTTCTCTGCATTTCAGATTGTGATGATATCAGTATACTTCTTTTTTTTCCTTAAAAAAATATTAATTAAATCTTGATTGATGAAACTTATGATTAAGGGAGCAAATATCATTTGTCTGATGGATCTCACGAAATCATGAATGGAAAAACTTACACGAGGACCTATTCGGTAGAAGGTGATGAAGAGTTGTTGGACTCTGCCTCTTCTGTTTCTCTTGTTGATGCTAGTGAAAAGGATTCAACTACTAAATCGACTTTCACAAATTTCAATGAATCACCTTACTGGAAATTTAGATATAGTAGAGATATAATTAGAAGCCCAGACTTGGTAACGGGAAGATTTATGTTGAGTGAGACTCATAATATTATTGTTCTTGATCTCTTTGATCAATTGGAGAATCAAAAGGCTCGAACTGATAATGCAGAAGAGCATCTGAAGATTAGGAGAAGAGTATTCTTTGATTCGGTAGTTGAATGTCTGGAATTCAGTTGATTGTAAACAGAGTTTTGGCAGAGGTTTTGAAGCTTGGGAAAAGTGGACAACCACTTCTTCCTTTTTATCAATGTTGTCCATTTTGCCCAAGCTTCAAAACCTCGGTCAAAACTCTGTTTACATCTGAATTCCAGACATTCAACCTCATAATCAAACAACACTTTTTTCCTAATCTTCACATGCTCTTTTGTATTTTTATTAATTCAAGCATTCTAATTCTCTTAGTGGTAAAAGAGATCAAGAGCAATNTCTGATGGATCTCACGAAATCATGAATGGAAAAACTTACATGAGGACCTATTTGGTAGAAGGTGATGAAGAGTTGTTGGACTCTGCCTCTTCTATTTCTCTTGTTGATGCTGGTGAAAAAGATTCAACTACTAAATCGACTTTTACAAATTTCAATGAATCACCTTACTGGAAGTTTAGATATAGTAGAGATATAATTAGAAGCCCAGACTTGGTAACGGGAAGATTTATGTTGAGTGAGACTCATAATAGTATTGTTCTTGATCTCTTTGATCAGTTGGAGAATCAAAAGGCTCGAACTGATAATGCAAAAGAGCATCTGAAGATTAGGAGAAGAGTATTCTTTGATTCGGTAGTTGAATGTCTGGAATTCAGTTGATTGTAAACATAGTTTTGGCAGAGGTTTTGAAGCTTGGGAAAAGTGGACAACCACTTCTTCCTTTTGATCAATGTTGTCCATTTTGCCCAAGCTTCAAAACCTCGGCCAAAACTCTGTTTACATCTGAATTCCAGACATTCAACCTCATAATCAAACAACACTTTTTTCCTAATCTTCACATGCTCTTTTGTATTTTTATTAATTCAAGCATTCTAATTCTCTTAGTGGTAAAAGAGATCAAGAGCAATAATACTCTGAGCCTCACTCAACACAAATCCTGCCATTACCAAGTCTAAGCTTCTAATATATCTCTAATATATCTAAAATTACATTAGTGTGATTAATTAAAATTTGTGCGAGTCAATGTAGTAGTTAAATCATTTGCACTAGGATTAGCAAGAGAAACAAAAGAGGTTGAATCTCACACTCTGCATCACCTTCCACCAATTAGGTCCAAATGTAGGTTTTCCAATTTATAATTTCGTGAGCATCACCAAACAAACAGATGATACTTGCTCCTTGAATATTCAGTTTCCATTAGTTAAGATTTAATTGATATATTTTCAGGGGGAAGTGGAAGTATATTGGTAATGACAACATTCAGTTCTTCATTCAATGTAATGACTTGACAACATCTTTAAATTCCATGAGCAATTACTACACTGATCTTATGAGAAAGTGTATCACCTAATTTTTATGAATCTCTTATAATTTTGAGTTAAACAAACCTTATGAAATGCCTTTTCTTTAACATTTCTATTAAGCAAATTCAACTACCTTCTTCCTATAATTAATTTATTGAAGCAACGCTATACAACCAAATTAGAGAACAATGACTAAAAAGGCATAAAAATAAGTAGTCAATATAGGCGTAGAAAGAAATTTGACAAAAGAGTGGACACTTAACCGATCGAATTCAACATATATCATCATAATCTTAAATAGGAGAAAAAAAGTAGAATGAAGTTAAGTATTAGTATTATTACCATCAGTAGTTATACTTTTGTAGCTATCCAAAGAGTTGCATCTGTCTCCTGAAATAGAAGGTTCCAAACTTGAGGTCAGACTAGAGCAACGGAGTCTGAATTCTTTTTCACACGTAATGTTGCTGGCAGTTTTAGGATTTTCTACTCTATTTTGGATCCTGAAATTGATGCAGATAAAATTAGCCTAGCTAGTACATTACACTTTTTTTTCCTTTTCTAGGAAAATGCAGTATAGTAATAATACAGAAATAGGAATTCAACAACTGCAATAATACCTCAATCCTGAATTAGTTGGATTTTGCATAAAAAATCTCAACATCAATTTTATTCCATCTCCACCATTTTCCCCAATACTTAATAATTTGTAGTACACCTTCAAACAAAAAGCAAAGTCAGTTGAGAAACGAAACAATGAGGAAGCCAGATGGCTAAAAAAATGAACCTTTAAAAGCTGATCTCAACAGCAACAACAATAGCAACAACATCAAGGTGGGTAATGTTAATCCCCCATAACCAAAGGGGGAAGAAGCTACAGTTGGGGAGACAAGAGAGAACATCTCCGCAGAGGCGATGAGAACAAGGAGAAGAAGAGGCGGAGAGCACAAATCATAAAACCCTATCATTTAGGGGTCTTTTTTATTCACCTGGTCTGACCACTTTTGGGCCGACCAAATTTTTTTGGTATATTTATGTGTGGATCAATTTAGGAGCCCATATTTTATTAAATAAAATGGACCATGAGTCCAGATTTAAACTTTAAAAAAGGGATATTGGTAGTTTTCAATGTCAATTGTGGTTTTCGGTCCATTCCACAACTATACTTGATTGGTTTGGCTTTATCTAAAAAAAATGTCAATTCGAGATCAAACCAACCCGACATTCAACAAATTTGATTATCAGGGGACGAATAATTTCGTCGCCTATAAATCATATTTCGTCACTAAAACTCTTGTGTGACGAAAAAAATTTCATCAATCAGTCGTCACTAAACGTGTGTCATTAAAAGTATACAAAGTTGATTTAGTGCTTCGTCACTAAAATATTATATTAACTACAAAAAGAAAAATTGTTCCCAAATGCATAAACATTTGTGACGAAAATATTTGTCATAAAAAGTGTAACTTTTTTGTAGTTAATAGTATGTTTTGT
Source organism: Solanum stenotomum (assembly GCF_019186545.1). Lineage (NCBI taxonomy): Eukaryota > Viridiplantae > Streptophyta > Magnoliopsida > Solanales > Solanaceae > Solanum > Solanum stenotomum. The sequence goes on from NC_064290.1 coordinate 55,200,044, forward strand.
CACTAAAAATTTTATTATTAGTGACAAAATTAAATCATCACTAAATTATTTTGTTCAATCAGTGACGACATCAAATGTCTCTAAAGCTATATGTATTTCGTAGTTGAAAAAATACAATATCGTCACTAATGACTATTTTAATATATACAAAAAAAATATTTTGTCCTTGAATGTATAAATTAGGGACAAATTTATTATTATAATTAATAATTTTGTGATTAAATATATCATTTTTTCACTAAAAGTGTTACTTTTATCGATGACATATATTGTCACTAAATATTATCATAAGTAGTTACAATTACAATTGTCACAAAATAAAAAAATAATTCATATTCAATAAAAAGGGGTACTAGGACAATACATTTTGTGTCACTGAATGTAATCAACTTGTGATGAATTAATTTAATTCATGACAAAAATATTTGTCATAAAATTCACCCATGATCATATAATAAAAACAACTAAAATTATACTAAATTAGTAATATCTAATTACAAACTCCTAAAATAAAAGTAAAATATGTCCAATGACAAGAAAATCAAACAAAAAATATGCTAAATATTACTCCTAAACAAAGACATATAAGTAAAAATTCTTTCCAAAATATCAATAATGTGGTAACACATAGCTGGTAATCAATCTTGATTCATTTCTCACCCTTTATACCTGTACAAAGAGAGAGAAAATAAAACAAAGATTTAGATTGAGATGATTATACTAGAGTCAAAAGTAAAATATGTAACACAATTTGTCTTTCATATGTTCTAATGCCCACTTTTATAAGGCTTATTTGATGGATTGTCCCTGATATTACAATTCCATATATATATATATATATATATATATATATATATATATATATATATAT
>NC_064290.1:55200974-55229234 GCF_019186545.1 Solanum stenotomum
ATATATATATATATATATTAGTACTTTCCAATTTACAATATAAATTTTATCATTACAATTTTAACATAAGTGAAAGTTTATGGAGTATATCATCACAAACTACTCTACATGGCAACATAAACTCTATCATTCATGAATACTATTAGCTATTAAAATATAATGTAATCTATGTAGGAATTCTCACATTCGAATCAAACATGTGTGAATTAAAGGAGAAATTATATATAACTAGAATTTATAGCCTCATCCATTTTGTTGCAAAAAAAAAGTGAGAGTTCTAGAAGACAAAACTCAAGCAATTTCTTAGAGCAACATAGAAAAAGACCATCAATTTATAAAACAAATTAATGTGATTAAGAAATGACATAAATGAAGCAATCAAAAGGCTCTTTTATTATGAAGTTGACAGATAAATACTTATAAGTCCAAATCTTTTTTATCTAGCTCATTTTACTAAAAATTGAAATGTTATGTCAGTGAATTAGGTGCATGTTATCAACAATGTAATTCTCATTCGCTAAATACAAAAGCTCTAAAATAACTCATGAATGTGGCAGGTGAATACAAAAGCCAAGAACTGATATTGCTAAGGCAATGAATAAAAGTCTCTTAATTGAAACAAATATTTCTAACGTGCCTAAAACTCACCTAGTATTAAAAGTACTTACTCTTATTTTGGTGAATTTTAGAGAACTAATTTTTCATCCCATTATTATATTAACTGATACTATTTTTAAATAAATTAATCTTCATAGGATTCAACTAATTCAAAATGGAGTAAATTCAAGTTTAACAACATAACCCATTTGTTTGTTTGTTAGGTAATCACATTTATTTTAAAATATGTAAATTAAAATAGGCAATTGACATGAACATTAAGCTACGACAATGTCATAAAAATAGTGGCTTAGGCATGACAAAATTAAACAACTATAACAACAACAACAACAACAACAAAAATAAAAAATTCTTACATTATATAGGACTTCATTCATTAAATAGAGATATAACACTTTAACCCAATCTTCATTTCAATCGAATTATAAATAAAACAAAATTATAGAAAAACTTATCACATAATTACATCAATTTCCATAAATAAATTAAGAGATAAGGTGAAGTTGAGTACCACAAATGAAGAAATAAAAACCGCAAAGTCTTGATCGAAACTCGATTAAAACACTCATAATTTTTTTTTGGTGCGAGTGTAGTGTATTTTTGTTTCCGTGTGTTGTTGTTACTTTGCGTGTATATATTTTTTTTTTTGGTTTGTGTTGATCGTCCTTTTTTTGTTTGTTTGTGTGTTTTTGTGTTTTTGTATGTTGGTAGTATAGGAGTTTTTTTTTTCCTTTCGTTCCTTTTTGTCGTTTGTTGGGTTTGAGGTAGTGTAGGTGTGTGTTTCTGATTCTTTTAGTTTTGGTTTATTGTTGTGTTAATACAGGTAATGATTGTGTGTGTGGGTAGATGGTGGGTAAACTATTAGGGTAGTGGGAGGAAAATAGGATGGAGTAGGTGTAGTAGAGGGGTAAGAGGTAGTTTGGCTGAGTTTTTATTTATTTATTAAATTTATATAAAAATTATAAAAATATTAGCTAATTATTTTGAACTAATGAAAATATAAGAAAAAATAAAGAGTTAATCTGAAAATGTAATTAAAGAAAATATTAAAATAAAATATATAAAAAAATTTATAATTTTTTATTTCTTTTTAAAACAATTGAAAAAATAAAACTTACGTAACAATGTGATTCGATTTTTTGTGCTTTTCAAATCATTTAAAATAAACTTAATAAAATAAAATTAAAATTAAAATATTTAATTTAAATTTTAAAAAAATATTTAAACACTAAAAATAATGTAAAACTTAAGTTTGGTAAACATTTACGTATCTACACAATATATTAAACCAAATATAATAATCTATAAAATGACCTAATTGACTCTAGATGTATGAGGATGTGAGGGTTTTAGAATAAAGAATTCAAAATATGGCCAAACAATTGTAATCTTAGTTGATTTGAGTGGCCTATTGTATTACAAATCGAATCAATTAGCTAAATTCGATTGAAGTTGAAATAAGACAAGTAATTATCGATTAATTATTTGAGGTTCTTAATTTAAACAAGACAAAATATTTCTTAAGAAATAAAATAATTAATAATTATACATAAATATGAAGTTAACTAATTTAGAGTTTATATATATATATATATATATACATAGTTATATAATTATTTCTGAAAACTAAAAAATTATTTAGAGAATAGAATTTAAAATATTTTTGAAATTTTCAAAAATAATGATTTCAAATTGAAGAAGCTTGATAATTAATACGAATTGCATATGATCAAAATTGGGTGTCAACACTTGTGATGATTGAAAGGTGTCCTATATTATAATTGTATATAATCAATGTTTATACACACTTATAAAGTGCAGGTACATTATTTAAAAATTATCTATAATTGATTTGTGTATGAGTTGTTTAATTATGTATAACAATATAAAAGTGTATATAAGCACCTTTTATACACTATTATACACGTATATACAAGTCTATACACTATTTTAAATTAAAAAAATATTCAGTATAATTATAAAGTTTCATAAAATTAAACTTTCGACTTTATTAAAAGAAATACTAATACTCCGTTCGCTTCGATCGGTAAATCAAATTTTAAAAAAATATTGATACCCACAACCATAGTACTTTATCATAATATATTCAAAATCTTAGTTGGTTAATTTCTTTCATTTGTGCTTTCATTTTTTTTAGTTTATTTCAATTTCGACATGAATGAAAAAGGTAATAGAATCCATGAAATATTTTGCATCTTTGCAGTCTAAGTTTGTAAGTCGATATTATCTCTATAGAGTTGCTCTACGTAAAAGGATCCACTACTAATTATGTATGTATTTTTAGAAAGAAGCAAATAGATCGACTTAGTTTGTACAGTTACCAACAAAAAATAAAACGTTCCCTTCTTTTGTGGTTAACAATTCATAATCAACGCAATTTTTTTTCCTTTTTTCCTGTATAATAAATAAAAGATTTGATCTTATTATTCAATTTCTCTACGTAAAATGAAATGAACAGAATAATAAAATTGATATATTTAAAAATAAAAATAGTCTTAAAAATGGTGGAAAATCTACCATTTTATAAATTTCAGCTTCTAAGAAATTAAATAAATTCCCATTAATAAAGTCGTTGGAGTACAAGATTTGGAATCAAAATATGCGAGTAATAACATTTTTCTTTTTATAATAAATTTTAGCATTCTCAAGTCATTAGTAGCAATAATATATTTCATTTCATCCTCCATTGAGTAAAAATTAGGACTTGTATCTTCTTTTACCGTGATTTTTATTTTGAATCATTGAGGTAAGGTTCTTTTCTTAAGAGTAATTTGAAGAAAAAGTAGTGGAAAAAAAAAACAACTGAAAAATGGGTTAAAGACTTAATTTCACATAGACATGAGTTCTATTTGTATAGAAATAGTCAAGAGATCATACATGATAAATTTTTGAATACTTAAAGGACTAAAACTAGTAAATGCATAGTCAAGGGACTAAAAATGGTAAGTATATAATTAAGGGACCAAATTTGATAACATTTTGAATAGTTAAAGGACTAAATGTGATAAATGTATAGTTATAGGACTATTTTATATCTACTTCAATAGTTGAGGGACCATTTATGAAATTCTCTAATTATGAACAATCGCATCCAAAGAAAATTTTGTATATAGCTATGAACTTTTTTGTAGCAATTAGTTGAATTATTCAACTACAAATTCTAAGTCGTCGCTATTTCATACCTTACATATTTTGTGACAATTTTTTGTTGTCACTAAATCGTAGGTTGATTAGAGACAATAAAATGATTGTCACCAATTGTTTATATTATTAGTGACGAAAATAAATATCACAGTTAAATCTAAATTTTTATAGCTAAAACTTAGAATATTTAACTACAAGCTCTAATTGTCACTATTGTATCAACATATTTTTGAGACGAAATTATTTTGTGTCTAAAAGTTAATTAATTTTAAGACAAAAATAATTTGTCACAAATTAAAAAAATCATTAGTGATGAAATAATGTGTCACTGGTAACTTTAAATTTGTGACTATAATACTCAATAAATGGCGCCAATACATTTTTGGTGGGAAACTTAAGTGGACAAAACTTTGCTACGAACTATTATGTTTCATCACTAAAAGTATCTTCCTTGTATATTTAAGCATTAAAAGTAATTTTTGTCACTAAAAGTGAACAATTAATGATGATTTTTATGTCGTAGCTAATAATTTCGTAGCTATATATCATATTTGTTGTAGTGATTATATATATAATTTTTAAAATTATAATTTTTTATACATAAAAGTATTTACTTTGTATTATTTTTAAAAATATTTCTTATACTTTTTCATAGTTTTTATCTTTTATCATATTATTTCTAGTTTTTGAGACTTGAATTTTGAATGGTCCAATAAAGGTTATAGTCCATAGATATTAGTAACTCTAACAAAACTCAAATTAAAATCAAATCAATACTAGTGCTAAAAAAAAGTTACTTCAACACTAAGAATGATAATAATATTTGTTTTTTAATTTTACACAAGTGAACTCATTCCCGCTTCGTGAGATCATGCAAAATATAAATAATACACTAAGGGCCTGTTTGGAAGGATACCCTGGTAATTGAATTTGGTGTAATTGGTGTAATTACACTGTCGATGTCCTGTTTAGAAGGACATGTAATTACTTGGTCAACAGGTAGTTGGTGTAATTTGCAGGGGGTAATTACACTCTACAATTCACAGGCAGAGAGTGTTAATTGTTAGTAATTACATGGTGTAATTATCACCTGATTACTTTTTAATTTCTATTTTTATTTTTTTGTTTTAATTTTTTTTACTTCTATTATTTTAATTTTTTTTTTATTTTTATTATTCTAAAAATTTGCAAAAGTTTATGAAAAAAAGGTTTTTAGAACAAGTATTGGTGGGGTGAGCCAGGCCAAGGCAGTAGTGCAACACTGACGAGCACAAACACACTATAAGTTTAATGCTTCGCTAGTCAAATATAGTATAGTATAAAGATCGTTTCCACAAGGATTGGTACAAATAATAATTCAATCAAATCTTGCTAATTATTATTCAGGTGATCAAAAGAAAAGAGTTGATTGTGGTTATGAACCACTTTTATAGACTAAAAAAAAATGATAATTAAAATCAATTGGTAAATTATGAAGATTAATATCACTACTAAAAGATAGGGTACAAGACTAACAAGTGCATAATGATAGTTAGGATTTGATTCATTCATTTACCACATCTAAAGTTTTATCGATTCTCTCGAATTCGATAGCTTATTAGAGTATCCTTTAAGCCTTAGATTTTTCTTCCGAGTAAATCTCAAGTTAAAGAATAAACCAATTATACCCAAGTGATTCTAATATGCAAAAACATGTTAATGATTGTTCTTAAGGAAGTAACGTCCTTCGACTATTTTTCCTTGAGATTTAATCAATAATTATCAACAAGCTCCTTCGATTACTTTAGAGAAAATGTATTGATTCAATCCAACAAAACTATGCAACAATATTCACCAAGATATTCCTCTTTCGATTAAATAAAATAATGAACAAGGTTGCAATATAATTCAAATTCCCATAACAAGTTCAAGCATAAGAATGAAAATCAAAATCCCAACAAATTCATCAATACAACATGTTTGTCATATACCCTCTAAGAATCTACTCCATGGATGAGAATAAGTTTACTAAGAACAAAAGAGAAAAAGAAAACATAGCCATCAAACTTTGAATCCCAACTTTCGTTTTGGATTCGATTAGTGTACCGCGTCTTCCCCTTCCTCTCGCTCGTCGTCTTTCTTTCTGCTTCTTCTTTTCCGATCTGCTTCCTTGGGGAAAGCTCCCACATCATATAGCATAGGGTTTCTTCTTTCTCAAATTCCAAATACACCCTTACTTTTATGTTTTCACGCCGCAACTCCACACAGGCGCGCTATGCAGGCACTTGGACGCACGAATGACCCGCGGAGAACCAGTATGTAGCTCAAAATTCACGCGAGCTCGCCGCGGGGCGCGCGAAAAAGCTGCTACTCCAATTTTTGCTCATTTTTCTTTCATTTACCCCTTTTTCACTAATTATGTTCAAAACTTGAATTGACCACCTTATATACATGAAAAGTATACCATAAATTACAAAATTCACATTAAAACTTGTCTAAACTTTCTCATTTTATTCTCCCATCAAATACCCCCACACTTGGGTTGTTGCTCGTCCCCAGCAATTTTGAACATACTTGACCCCCTCTAGACCTTGACAAAAACTCACTAGAAATAGTAATTGACTTCAACCATCTCTATTGGCGCATGCAATGTTCATCGTTAAATGACTACTAGTGACACTAAAATTTAAGCAAAAATCAATCCAAGAACTTCCTCACAACAAGAAGATGTCATTTATTCACAGGACTCATGGTCATGCATCATAAAAAGAACTCTCATTTCACTCCCACTCACAAAGAAATACATCATGTTTTTACAGAATACCATAGGCTTGGCAATTGAGTAGTTTTCCACTAATGTAGGACTTGTCAAGTTAGAATCATGTAGGACTTGTACATGTATAATTTGTGGTAAGGTTGGTTGTGGAAAGTCATTTTCCCCTCTCTCTTTTTTTTTTTTTTTTTTTTTTTTGTCTTCTTTTGAAGTTTGTAGACACATCCAACAACTCTAGTTGTCCTTCTCTCCTTTTCATCCCTTTATATATATATATCACTTCTCTACACTTGTTTATTCTTCCAATTAAGAGAGTGACACCCGGGATTAGACTAAAAGGATGTATTGGCTAATCAAAGAAAATAGATTATTATAAGGCTCAAATTTGTTGACTAGGGATACTTATCAACCAAGGTTGGTGAATTTAGGCTAGAATTGGGTTAACCAAAGAAAGCCTACAATCATATTCTTCCTCAAAAAGTCCTAAGATTTCGCCTAAAAAAACTACCATGCCAAGTTCTAGATTCTTTCAAACATGAGTACACATCAAAATAATTTCACCACACAATATTCAAGGATTGATTATGCCTCAACTTCTCATGCCAACAAGTATGCAAATTTCAATAAAGCAAGCAACACAACCTCTAGCTAGGAATCCATCAATTTCTACCTCTAATTCTTGTTAAACAACTATGCTATGACTCCTATCCTAAAAAATGTCTGATTCAAAATAAATACGACTATGGTAAAAGAATCAGACAAGAAACCCATAGAAGTACAACAAAGAAGCTATCCTAAGAAGAAAATCTTTTTAATTTTTTTTTAATTACTGCACCCCCACACTTAAGTTATGACATGTCCCATGTCATAAAGAAACTGCAAAAGTAAAGGAAACTTTCCTGTCCGTTTCTTCAATCAGTATCGAAACCGTGCTGGGATCCATTGTGCATGTTCAGCCAAGCGCGCGTATCCAAGCCACGATCTTTCTATCTGATTTACCTGTGTTGACCGTAAGCTCGTTCATCTTCTTATGCATATCAGCCATTGAAAAGTGTAGCGTATCTACCTGAGTTTCAAGAGAGTGAAATCGCTCCTCCCATGACCTCCCCATTGAATCCTGAGTGCTTTGGGTAGGTGGCACTACATGTTCGAGCAACTCTTCCACATCATCAATGTCCTCGTTGCCTATTTCTTCCGTACTTGCGGGCTGTCGTATTGCTTTTTCGATTGTCATTCTATCCGCTCTGAACTTCGGACCAGCCATTAGAGTAACATTGGACTTTTTGAATTTAACAACAGAGAGTCTACATAGCTTTGTGATAAGAGATGGAAAAAAATAACCATACTTGGGAGAAGTGGCTTTATCTAACATCTCTTCTACAATCAATAGGCCAGGCAGGATACACAGTTTGGTCATCAAACAAAAAATAAGAGCAGCTCTAAAACCATGTACCTCAGTAGTATTGGTGGAGGGAAGGATACGGCTAGTGATAATATGAAACCAACACTTAGCCTCAATGTTCAAGCTCTTGGAGTGAAATTTGTGATTCTCCTTCAACCAATGAACTGGCTGTCCGGATGTACAAATAACTTCAATGAACTTGTCCCATTTGTAAGGCTCCTTTATGTATATTGTACGATATTCATCCTCCGCTGTACCACCAAATTCTGGGAAGTTATAGGCGTTTTCAATGGCTTCTTGTGCAAAATTCACCGTCTTCCCCCGTACCATACACACTTGATACTCATGCTCCGGCAAGTTTGCATAGAATTCCATCACAACTGTCATATTAGCCTTCTCAGGCTGCTCAAAAAGAACTTCCCATTTGCACCGCACAATCTCTTGATAAACCTGCTGACAATTGCCCATCAACGAACCTTGCTCAACTCCCTTTTCTACAATGGCTTTTTTGAATGATTTCACCTTAAACCGTTGTTGAGCTTCCCAAGAAACAAATTTGGTGGCATCATATGATTTCAATGGTGGCGGTTCTTTTTCCTTTGAAGAATTTGAACTCGTTTGTGTTGAGGAACTTCCTCTTTTGCTTGGAACAACCCCCAATTTTTTTCTCTTTCGTGGATTCTCCATTAGGTTGAGTATCCTGGTGGGACGCCCGTGCGCTGAGCACACGATTAAAGGAATGACCCACGCGGTCGCGCGGCGAGACAGCACGCTCGCTGAAACCCGCGCACTGGTCGCGCGGCGAGGCAACGACCTCTTCTATTGTGGCGCGCTGGTCGCGCATTCTGAATGGAATTTGCGCGGGCGCACGAACGACCTAATTTTTTTTTGGGTTGCCTCCCAATAACGCCTGATTTAACGTCACGGCACGACCCAGGTAGCCCAATTTGGGCTATTCAATGATAATGTTAGAAGATTGTTTTTCAAATCCTCCAACCACATATTGCTTTAAACGGTGTCCATTAACCTTGAAGCTTTCAGTTCCTTGTGCATTGAAGATTTCAATTGCACCATATGGACTTACATTCTTCACCATATATGGTCCCGTCCATCTTGATTTAAATTTTCCAGGAAAAAGGCGCAGTCTTCTATTGTAAAGTAGCAATTTGTCCCTTTCCTTAAATTCTTTTGTCTTGATGAGACGATTATGCCATACTTTTGTTTTTTCCTTGAAAATTCTTGCATTCTCATAAGCATCTCGCCGGAACTCCTCTAATTCATTCATCTGCATGCACCTGTTCTCGCCTGCAAGACTTAGATCAAGATTAAGTAATTTTATAGCCTAATATGCCTTGATCTCAATTTCAACAGGCAAATGACATGCCTTTCCAAAAACTAATTTATATGGGGATGTGCCTATTGATGTTTTAAATGCAGTTCTATATGCCCATAAGGCATCATCTAACCGTATTGACCAATCCTTACGAGACACACTAACCATTTTTTCAAGAATTCTTTTTAACTCACAGTTAGCCACTTCTACTTGCCCACTAGTTTGGGCATGGTATGGTGTTCCTGTTTTATGAGTTACCCCATACTTACCCAGCAATGATGCAAATTGTTTGTTAATAAAATGAGATCCATTATCACTAATGATGACTCTTGGTGTGCCAAATCTAGTAAAAATATTTTTTCTCAAGAACTCGCACACCACACGAGCATCATTTGTCCTAGTAGGAATTGCCTCGACCCATTTGGATACATAGTCAATTGCTACCAGGATATATTTCAAAAGAGTGGGAAGAAGGGAAAGGTCCCATGAAATCGATGCTCCATACATAAAAAATATCACATATTAAGATTGAATTTTGGGGCATCTCATTTCTCTTGCTTATAGTACCTATCCTTTGGCAACTGTCACACTGAACCACATACTCCCTTGCATCCTTGAATAGAGATGGCCAATAGAACCCTGCTTCTAGCACCTTGGAAGCTGTTCTATTTCCACCATAATGTCCACCTGCTGCTCCATCATGACAATGATACAATATACTGGCCATCTCTTCTTCAGGTACACATCTTCTAATGATGCCATCTGCATAAATTTTAAACAAAAATGGGTCATTCCAGAAATAATTTCTCACCTCGCTTCGAAGTCTCCTCTTCTGCGCATAGCTCAAATCTTGAGGCACCCATCCACTAACCAAGTAATTGGCTATGTCTGCATACCAAGGTGCTCTTTCAGAAATCGCAGAGACTGAAAATAATTGCTCATCTGGAAACTGTTCCTTAATTGGTACCACCTCCACATAAGGATTTTCCAGTCTTGACAAATGATCTGCTACCTGATTTTCTGAAGCAAAAGAACCCATCTTAAAAGTCTTGGTTTTGCTTCCTTCTTTTGCAACAAGTATTTTAAAGTTGAGTGATCAGTGTGAACGACCACCTTGCTTCCTATCAGGTATGATCTGAATTTGTCGAAAGCAAAAACCACCGCAAACAGTTCCTTTTCAGTGGTTGCATAGTTCACCTGTGCATTATTTAGAGTTTGACTGGCATATAAAATTGGTCTAAACAATTTGTCTCTCTTCTGTCCCAACACTGCACCCACAGTAAAATCACTAGCATTACACATAAGCTCAAATGGCTGACTCTAATCAGGAGTAACCATTATAGGGGCACTCGTGAGCTTCTCCTTTACTAGGTTAAATGCCCTTAGACAATCAGTTGTGAACAAAAACTTAGTATCTTTGGTGAGCAAGGTAGTTAAGGGCTTAGATATACTAGAGAAGTTTTGAAATAAATCTCCTATAGAATCCTGCATGACCCAGAAAACTTCGTATGCTCTTCACAGATGTTGGTGGTGGTAGTTTAGAAATAATCTCCACCTTGGCTTTGTCTACTTCTATTCCATCAGCCGAAACCTTGTGCCCAAACACTATTCATTCTCTAACCATAAAGTGACACTTTTCCCAATTTAGAACCAATTGAGTCTCCTCATAACGCCTTAAAACAGCTTCAAGATTCATTAGGCAATTGTCAAAATCTTCACCAAACAAAGTGAAATCATCCATAAAGACCTCTAAGCATTTCCCATTCAATTCAGCAAATATAGACATCATGCACCTCTGGAATGTTGATGGTGCGTTGCACAAACCAAAAGGCATTCTTCTATATGCAAATATTCCTGATGGGCATGTAAAAGTGGTCTTTTCCATATCTTCAGGTGTAAGGGGTATTTGATTGTAGCCAGAGTACCCATCAAGAAAACAATAAAATCTTTGGCCAGCTACCTTCTCCAACATTTGATCAATGAAAGGAAGTGGGAAATGATCTTTCCTAGTTGCATTATTTAGCCTTCTATAATCTACACACATTCTCCACCCAGTGACAGTTCTGGTCGGGATCAATTCATTATCATCATTCTTCACTACAGTCATTCCTCTTTTCTTTGGTACCATATGAATTGGGCTGATCCAAGAGCTATCAGAAATTGGGAATATAATTCCCCCATCTAGAAGTTTAAGAACTTCTTTCTGTACTACTTCTTCCATTTTCTCATTCAGCTTGCGTTGTGGTTGTACCGCTGGCTTGCTATTTTCCTCCAACAGGATTTTGTGCATGCATAATGCTGGGCTAATCCCCTGAATATCTGCAATAGACCACCCGATAGCCTTTTTGTATCTTCTCAACATATATATCAGCTTTCTTTCCTGTTCTTCTGTAAGATAAATTGAAACAATTACTGGAAAACTGTCAAATTCAAGAAATACATACTTTAAGTGAGTGGGCAACACTTTGAGCTCTGGAGTAGATGTTTGCCTCTCTCTCAAAAGTTCATTTTCAGTGTCTTTTGGATAGGATTCTCGTTCCCTTGCTTCTTCATTATTCGATTTAGTGATGCATCTCTCCAATGTCTCCTCCATAAAGTTTTCATTCTTATATTCTTCAGCCAGATCAGTCAATATATCTACTTTGAAACAGGAGTAGACATTTTCCTCTTCTTGAGGAAATTTCATCATCTTTTTCATATTGAAAACTACTTTTTCTTCTCCAACTCTGAGCATCAATTGTCCTTCATATACATCAAGTATTGCTCTACCAGTAGCCAGAAATGGTCTCCCAAGAATTAACGGAACCTCCTTATTTTCTTCCATGTCCACCACTATGAAATCCACTGGGAACACAAACTTGTCCACTCTAACTAAAACATCTTCAATTATTCCTTCAGGAATGATTGTAGATTGATCTGCCAACTGTAAGGAAACGGGGATGGACTTAATTATTCCAAGTTCTACTTCGAGTTTCTTGAAAATTAACAGCGGCATGAGGTTTATAGAGGCTCCTGAATCGCCTAATGACTTCACAAACCTAACATTTCCTATAGCACAAGGAATAGTGAAACTACCCAGATCACCACATTTCTGAGGTAGTTTATTTTGAAGGATGGCACTACAATGAGCATTAAGCTTGACTACTGATGTTTCCTCCAATTTTCTCTTGCTAGATAGAATTTCCTTTAGGAACTTTGCGTATGCAGGAATTTGCGTGACAACCTCTGTAAATGGTATATTCACATGTAGCTGTTTTAGCATCTCAAGGAACTTTCCGAAACATTTATCAAGCTTTTTTGGTTTCATTTTCTGAGAAAAAGGCAATGGATACATATGTTTTGTATCCCCATCAACTTCCGACTTGTCCTTACCCTTCTTGATTTCATGAGATTCTTTTGTCTCCACTTGGCTTTCTCTTGACTTCTCTTTTGGACTCTGACAATTTTCACTCAACATCTTCCCCGAACGCAATGTTACATCCTTCAAATCTTTTGGATTCCTCACTGTGTCACTTGTTAGAGTTCCTGGAGTTCTTTCAGAAATTTGATTTGCAATCTGTCCCACTTGCTTCTCCAAATTGCGAATAGAAGCACTTTGATTTTCAAACTTCTCATCAACCTTGGTGATGAAACTTTTAAACATCTCCTCCAAATTGGATTGGTTTTCTTGTTGTCCTTGCTGAGGTTGATATTGTTGTCGCTGAGAATTCTGATACCCCTGGGGTGCTTGTCCCTGTCCTCTCGCATTGTTCTGTTGCCAAGCATTCAAACTACCATTCGGTGCACTCCACGAGAATTCGGAATGTTTTTGCCCCATTGCATTGAAATTGTTCCCTCTGTTATAGTTTCCAACAACATTAACCTCTTCTTCTGCAAGTGGAACTTGTTGACATTCATGAGTAGGATGTCCTCCTGCACAAAAATCACAGATTATTGATTATGTCATTTGAGCCTGCGCAAGAGTCAGCTGCTTCACATCTTTTGCAATTGATGCAATTTGCGCTTGCAAGGTAGTGTAAGTATCTACTTGATGCAGCCCTGCACTCTTCTTTCTTTCAGAATTCTCTACAACCCTCTGATTAGCATCCTCTGCAAGTTCATCAAGAATTTCAATTGCTTCTTCATGATTGGTCCTCCCACTGCGTTATTTAATATCCTCCGTGACGCAGGCGATAACCCTTCCCAGAAATTTGTCAACTGCAACCATGGCTCTATTCCGTTATGTGGACACTTCCTCAACAATTCTTTAAATCTTTCCCATGCTTCAAACACTGTTTCTGACTCTAGTTGACTGAAATTGCTGATCTCCTTCCTCATTCTAGCTGTTTTTGCTGGTGAGAAATACTTATCAAGAAACTTTGTCGTCATTTCATTCCAGGTGCGGATTGATCCTGTAGGTAAACTTCGTAGCCAGATCTTAGCTTCATCCTTCAAAGAGAAAGGAAATGCCCTTAAGTATATAACATCATCTGAAGCTCCATTGTAGTGAAAAGTGTTCATGATTTCATCGAAATCCATCAGATGACTAGTTGGATCCTCATTCTGCTTCCCTCTGAAGACACAGTTATTTTGTATTGCTTGGAGAACACTATGTTTGATTTCAAAGTTATTTGCAGCAACTGGAGGACATCTTACACTGGACTGCATCCCATTGTAATTTGGCTTAGCATAGTCTCCTAGCTATCTCCCCGCCCTTCCATTATTTTGATCCATTTGATCTTCCACTTCAACAGGAAGGCGGTGGATTCATCGGTTAACAACCCCAGGATTTTCAGCATCATCTTCAATCCCAAGTCGATTCAGGTTATCCGGATTGACTGGTTCATTCAAACCTCTATTACCAGCATTTATATCACCCATTGTATTAAACCCTTGAGGCTGCTGTGAAACCCTTTCTGCAAGTTCCTTCTTAAGCAAGCGTAAAGTTTTTTCCAACTCTGGATTGTATTCGATAACTTCTTTTGAGGAAGATCGTGTCATGCACCAAAGTTGTGGTTAATCCCTATTGCCTGCAATAATATGAACTTGAGATATTAACTAAACAAACAATTAAAATAAACCTGAATTAATACACAAAACTCTATGAAAACTACTTGTTGCCAATCCTCGGCAGCGGCGCCAAAATTTAACGAGCACAAACACACTATAAGTTTAATGCTTCGCTAGTCAAAGATAGTATAGTGTAAAGATCGTTTCCACAAGGATTGGTACAAATAATAATTCAATCAAATCTTGCTAATTATTATTCAGGTGATCAAAAGAAAAGAGTTGATTGTGGTTATGAACCACTTTTTTAGACTAAAAAATGATCATTAAAATCAATTGGTAAATTATGAAGATTAATATCACTACTAAAAGATAGGGTACAAGATTAACAAGTGCATAATGATAGTTAGGATTTGATTCATTCATTTACCACATCTAAAGTTCTATCGATTCTCTCGAATTCGATAGCTTATTAGAGTATCCTTTAAGCCTTAGATTTTTCTTCCGAGTAAATCTCAAGTTAAAGAATAAACCAATTATACCCAAGTGATTCTAATATGCAAAAACATGTTAATGATTGTTCTTAAGGAAGTAACGTCTTTCGACTATTTTTCCTTGAGATTTAATCAATAATTATCAACAAGCTCCTTCGATTACTTTAGAGAAAATGTATTGATTCAATCCAACAAAACTATGCAACAATATTCACCAAGATATTCCTCTTTCGATTAAATAAAATAATGAACAAGGTTGCAATATAATTCAAATTCCCATAACAAGTTCAAGCATAAGAATGAAAATCAAAATCCCAACAAATTCATCAATACAACATGTTTGTCATATACCCTCTAAGAATCTACTCCATGGATGAGAATAAGTTTACTAAGAACAAAAGAGAAAAAGAAAACATAGCCATCAAACTTTGAATCCCAACTTCCGTTTTGGATTCGAGTAGTGTACCGCGTCTTCCCCTTCCTCTCGCTCGTCGTCTTTCTTTCTGCTCCTTTTCCCCGACCTCCTTTCCTTGGGGAAAGCTCCCACATCATATAGCATAAGGTTTCTTCTTTCTCAAATTCCAAATACACCCTTACTTTTATGTTTTCATGCCGCAACTCCACGCAGGCGTGCTGTGCAGGCACTTGGACGCGCGGAGAATCAGTATGCAGCTCAAAATTCACGTGGGCGCGCCGCCGGGCGCGCGAAAAAGCTGCTACTCTAATTTTTGCTCATTTTTCTTTCATTTACCCCTTTTTCACTAATCATGTTCAAAACTTGAATTGACCACCTTATATACATGAAAAGTATACCAAAAATTGCAAAATTCACATTAAAACTTGTCTAAACTTTCTCATTTTATTCTCCCATCAAACACCAGGGCGACTCTTGAAGGTCCCGATAGCAAGCTACCGTGGTGAACCTCCCCCTTAAAAAATAGAGTTAATATAGTGTGAGTCAATGACTCACATATCATATATTAAACTGATAAGAACATATACTACACTTGATCTTAGCCAAAAGGACGAGAAAGGTATGCTTTTCCATGTGTTATGCCGGGCCATTTTATGTCACTTGTTAAATTAAATCTCTCTTTCTAGGCAGTGTGGGATAAAAATGTGTGTGGCAAATTAGAAGGACTCTAAGAAGTTCATCTATAAAAATTAAGGTCATGGAAACAACGTTTTTGATTTATTTTTTGATTCGTCAATGGATTTTCTTTATTTATTGATAAAAATCACCAGTGATTAAGTTCAATATCTTCCAAGAGGAAAAGTATAAAGTGATTTCTTTTCATTTTCTTAAGTTTTTGGTGAACTCGGTTATCCAATATCTACGTGGCTGGTAGAGTTCCATGATTGTGGAACGGACCGAAAACCACAATTGATATTGAAAACCACCAATATCTCTAGTTTGTCTCATTGTACTAATTATTTAGTTTGGAGTTTTTTTTGGTGAAGATAGAATAAAATTGATGTTGAGAATTTTTATGCAAAACCCAACTAATTCAGGATTGAGGCATCATTGCAATTGTTGAATTGCTATTTTTGTATTATAGTTTTATTGCATTCTCAGAAAGGAAAATAAAATAATATGATGTACTAGGCTGATCTTATTTGCATCACCTTCAGGATCTAAATAGGATAGAAAATTCTAAAACTGTCAGTACAATTACATGTGAAAGAGAATTTAGTCTCCTTTGATCTAGTCTGGACTTAAGTTTGGAACCTTCTATCTCAGGAGGCAGTTACAATCAGTGTTTTAAAGGGCGGGGGGTGTGAGATGAGACGTTTTATGTAGTACGGGGTGAGGCGTAAGCCCCGAGACATGGGGAGTAAGTCCCATGGATCTACGGGGCATAGTCTCATGTATATTCAATTTTATAATTTTATTACTAAGAAAATAAGCAAAAGTAAAATTAAACTTTCAATGATTTTACAAGTAAATTTTAGGGATAATTTCAGAGACCTCCCTCCAGGTTTCGCTCTATAACACTCACCTCCCCTGTGATTTACGATATTACGTTTACCTCCCTTATTTTCATTTTCTTGTAACCATTCTTTCAACCTATTTAAAATAAATATAAATTAATTTAGTTTTGACATTCGTATCCTTCTATATATTAATTTCTTCATATTTATAAATATTATATATATATATATATATATATATACATATTTTTTTATCAAACAAGGATCAAAGTCTTCATTCAAGCTGACCCACCATTTTCACCAAATATTAACTATACTCGATGTTTAGATCACATCAAACGATAAGACCTAAACTAAATACTTAGGGTGAAAAACATAATTATCCAGTAGACAAAAGGAGTATTTTATATGTGATGTAGAATCAAAATCCACAAAATAAGAATACTTAGTTTGCATTAGCAATGATATGAGATTTGAAGAAGAATACCTAATTTGCTTGATTTTGCAGGGAAGATGGCTGACTCTTGCGAAGAAGAATGGAGAAAAATTGAACAAGACTGGTAAATTGGAAGTTTGAAGAGAAGAGGACTTTTAATTCTTAAGAAAATTTATTTGTGCTGATTTATTTTTAAAATATTTGTTAAATGAGTTATTTTTTTATATTATATTTATTAATATGAAGAAATTAATATATAGAAGGGTAAAATTGTCAAATTTAAATTAATATTTTAAATAGGTTTAAAGAATGGTTACAAGAAAATTAAAATAAGGGAGGTAGACGTAATATATTAAACCACAGGGGAGGTGAGTGTTATAGAGCGAAACCTGGAGAGAGGTCTCTGAAATTATCTCTATCTATTATAAATAACCAATAATATTGTCACACCCCTTTTCGCACCGGCGGATAGGGTTTTTCCAATTTCAGTGACGGTATTGATTAAGGGATTATTTAATTTATTTTTCAAAGTCGCCACTTGGAATTGAGTTATGGTGTTCCAAGTCACCTTTTCTTTAATTCCTAATCAAATGGAAATGACTCTTTATAGAAATTCGGGTAAGGAATTCTATTGATCGAGGGAAGGTATTAGGCATCCCTCGAGTCCCGTGGTTCTAGTATGGTCGCTTTATTATACTTATACTTATCTTAATTGTTTTTGGATAAATTGTGTCTAAGGACATGGTTCACTTGTATTTTTTATTGTTGAATTTTATTGATCTTAAACAGGATGCATAACTGCATTTTCGATCTTGACATTTAGAGACATAACTGTCTTCCCTTCTCGAGTGCATCACACCTAATAATCTCAATTTACACTTCTTGGTTTGAATTAATAAAAAATTAATTATTAAAACAATTTAGTCAAGGTGCGTCACCACATCCTTGAGTTTATTTTTAATTGTCTCAAAAAAAATGTGCAACCGCATTCTTAATTGAAGCGAATATTTTCAATATACCTAAAAGTTCATCTAAAATTAAGAGTAAATATTTGTTCCTTATAAAAAATAATAATCAAATAACATAAAACTAATATAAACTTTTAGAGTGCATGATAAAAATTTAGATCAATATTACATCTTTTTGTTTTTATTTACTCTTAAAGTTAACGTCAAAAGTAAGCATTACACGGGTAGCAATTTCTTACTAATCTAACAAAACAATGACGAATTACTAAAACAATTTTTTTTTTTATTTGATAAAATAAAAGCAACAATAATTTTTTAGCCTAATAATCTCTATTTTTATCCTTATTGGCATCTAAGTTAAAACAAGAACACAATCACAACCCGTTCATTTTTAAGAAATAACAACTAACAAATAAAAATAAATAAATCAAGATAACCACCAATTAAAACTATCTCAATTCATTAAATAGAGATATGCTTAACACTTAACTCAATATTCAATCAAATAATGAATAAAAAAAAGGAAAACTTGTCATAAAATTACATCAAATTCCATAAATAAATTAAAGAGATAAGGTAAAGTTAAATATCGCAAATGAAAAAAATAAGTACCACAAGATTTGACTGAAGCTCGATTAAAACACCCACAAATCTTTTGTTGTTATGCGTGGATAGTGGAGTAATCTAGTATGTATTGTGTTTTTTTGGGTGTGTATGGTTTTTTCCTTTTTTCCTTCACGTTTTTTTTTTTGTGTGTCTTACAAGAAAATATATTTTGGTTGTTTGTATCTTTGCTCCGTGTATGTTGCCTTTTTTTTTTTTTTTTGGGTTGTGTCGTGTGTGTATTTTTTTTTTCTTTTTCTTTTTGGTATTGCTGATTGTAGTATTTATAGGTGAGGGTGTGGGTAGATGTGAGGGAGTGATGGTGAGGTTTTGGGTTGTGGGTGAGAGTAAGTGGGAGGTTAATTTTATTTATTTTTCTTTAATTAAATATATGTAAAACAATATTAATAATAAAAATATTAGTCAATAAAAATTAATCGAAAATTATAATTAAAAATACAAGATTATTTATTAAACCTAATTTAAAAGAAAACATATATATATATATTTTTTGTCATTTTTTATTATATTGCAAAATAAAACTTAGCCTAAAATCAATTTTTTAAAAATGTTTTAAAATAAACTTAACAAAATAAGATAAAAATTAAAATATTTAATTTAAATATAAAGGAACTTTTTAACCAATAAAAATGGTGTATAACTTTAAGTTCAGTAAAAAATTACGTGTCTACAAATATATAGAAAAATTATTATGATTTTTATTTGAGATAGATATTAATAACCAATAATGAAGAAAAAAAGTACTATAATTATTATTTGAGAAATATCACTACATTAATAATAAAAATATTATTTAAAGCAAAAAATAATAATTAAAAACACTCGGGGCATACGTTTTTATGCCCAAAACTTATGATTTTATGCTTAGTGCTTATGCCCCAAATTCTAGGACTTATCAATTTGCGCCCGAAGCATTTTTGGTACTCCCCGCCCTAAGACTCTCCCAAAAAACGTTTTTGAAAACACTGGTTGATAGCTATAGAAGTTTTACTACTAATGGTAATAATACTGATATTTAGTTTCATTCCTTTTTTTCTCTACCATTTCAGATTGTGATGATATCAGTATACTTCCATTTTTTCCTTTAAAAAATATTAATTAAATCTTGATTGATGAAACTTTTGATTAAGGGAGCAAGTATCATTTGTCTAATGGATATCACGAAATCATGAATTGAAAAACCTACATGAGGACCCATTTGGTAGAAGGTGATGAATAGTTGTTGGACTCAGCCTCTTCTGTGTCTCTTGTTGATGCTGGTGAAAAGGATTCAACTACTAAATCGACTTTCACAAATTTCAATGAATCACCTTACTGGAAGTTTAGATATATTAGAGATATAATTAGAAGCCCAAACTTGGTAACGGAAAGATTTATGTTGAGTGAGACTCATAGTATTATTGTTCTTGATCTCTTTGATCAGTTGGAGAATCAGAAGGCACAAATAAATAATGCAAAAAAGCAGTTGGAGATTAGGAGAAGAGTATTCTTTGATTCGGTAGTTGAATGTTTGAAATTCATTTGATTGTAAACAGAGTTTTGGCAGAGGTTTTGAAGCTTGGGATGAAATGTGGACAACCACTTCTTCCTTTTGATCAATGTTGTCCATTTTGCCCAAGCTTCAAAACCTCGGTCAAAACTCTGTTTACATCTGAATTCCAGATATTCAACCACCTAATCAAACACCACTTTTCTCCTAATCTTCACCTGCTTTTTTTGTATATTTATTAATTCAAGCCTTCTGATCCTCTCTGATTCTCTAAGTGGTAAAAGAGATCAAAAATCAATAATACTTTGAGCCTCACTCAACACAAATCTTGCCATTACCAAGTCTAAACTTCTAATATATCTCTAATATATCTACAATTCCAATAAGGTGATTAATTAAAATTTGTGCGAGTCAATGTAGTAGTTAAATCATTTTCACTAGGATTAGCAAGAGAAACGGAAGAGATTAAATCTCACAATTCTGCATCACCTTCCACCAAATATGTCCTCATGTAGGTTTTTCAATTTATAATTTCATGAGATTAACCAGACAAACAGATGACACTTGCTCCCCGAATCTTAAGTTTTATTAGTCAAAATTTAATTGATATATTTTCAGGGGGAAATGGAAGTATATTGGTAATGACTACATTCAGTTCTTCATTCAATGTAATGACTTGACAACATCTTTAAAGTCCATGAGCAATTACTACACTGATCTTATGAGAAAGTGTATCACCTAATTTTTATGAATCTCTTATAATTTTGAGTTAAACAAACCTTATGAAATGCCTTTTCTTTAACATTTCTATTAAGCAAATTCAACTACCTTCTTCATATAAATAATTTATTGAAGCAAAGCTATACAACCAAATTAGAGAACAATGACTAAAAAGGCATAAAAACAAGTAGTCAATATAGTCATAGAAAGAAATTTGACGAAAGAGTGGACACCTAACAGATCGAATTCAACATATATCATCATAATCTTAAATAGGAGAAAAAAAATAGAATGAAACTAAGTGTTAGTATTATTACCACCAGTAGTTAAACTTTTGTAGCCATCCCAAGAGTTGCATCTGTCTCCTGAAATAAAAGGTTCCAAACTTGAGGTCAGACTAGAACAAGGGAGTCTGAATTCTTTTTCACACGTAATGTTGCAGGCAGTTTTAGGATTTTCTACTCTATTTTGGATCCTGAAATTGATGCAGATAAGATTAGCCTAGCTAGTACATTATACTATTTTTTTCCTTTCTATGAAAATGCAGTATAGTAATAATACAGAAATAGGAATTCAACAACTGCAATAATACCTCAATCCTGAATTAGTTGGATTTTGCATATAAAATCTCAACATGAATTTTATTTCATCTCTACCATTTTTCCCAATACTTAATAATTTGTAGTACACATTCAAACAAAAAGCAGAGTCAGTTGAAAAACGAAACAATGAAGAAGCCAGATGGCTAAAAAAATGAACCTTTGAAAGCTGATCTCAACAACAACAGCAATAGCAACAACATCAAGGTGGGGAATGTTAATCCCCCATAACCAAAGGGGGAAGAAGTTCTCGATTGCTGCTTGATTACCTATGTCGATTGCGTTAAACTTTCAGTTCTACACAAAGCGCTGTGGGGGAACACAAGAGAAAACATCTCTGTAGAGGCGATGAGAACAAGGAGAAGAAGAGGCGGAGAGCACACATCAAAAAACCCTATCATTTAGGGTTCTTTTATATTCACCTGGTCTGACTACTTTTGGGCCGACCAGCTCTTTTTTGGTATATTTATGTGTGGATCCGTGTAGGAGCCCATTTTTTATTAAATAAAATGGACCATGAGTCTAGATTTAAACTTACAAAAAGGGATATTGGTAGTTTTCAATGTCAATTGTGGTATTCGGTTCATTCCACAACTATACTTGATTGGTTTGGTTTTACCTAAAAAAAATGTCAATTTGAGATCAAACCAACCCGACATTATATATAATTTTTTTAAATTATAATTTTTTATATATAGAAGTATTTACTTTGTATTATTTTTAAAATATTTCTTATACCTTTTCATAGTTTTTATCTTTTATCATATTATTTCTAGTTTTTGAGACTTGAATTTTGAATGGTTCAATAAAGATTATAGGCCATAGATATTAGTAACTCTAACAAAACTCAAATTAAAATCAAATCAATTCTAGTGCTCAGAAAAAGGGTTACTTCAACACTAAGAATGATAATAATATTTGTTCTTTAATTTTCCACAAATGAACTCATCTCCGCTTCACAAGATCATGCAAAATATAAATAATACACTAAATATTATTTAAATAAAAGAGGTATTATATATAATAATGTCTTTATCTTATCTTTTGTGTCTGTGCGCGCGTGCTCGTGTGCGTGCATATGTGTGTGAATTTTAATTGAAAATTTTAAATAATTTTTGAGGGTTTTTTCTTATATGAAAAGAGTATAAAACAAAATAATTATATTAAACCTTTCTATAAATGTGTAGATGTATAATTTGGTTCCATAGGGAAAACACTTTTTTTTTTTACATGTAATCATCTTTTTAGAAGTGAAAGAACATTCTTTAAATTTATAACGATTTCAAAATACATAACATAAATATACAATTTTCAAAGTAAAAAAAAGCAACAGAAGAAGAAATAAATAAATATACTTTGAAGAATAGATTAGATATATTGAGTTTGTTTATTATAATTAATATACTTTTATTGTAATAAGTAATGGTTACAATTAAATAGCGAGTAATGTTTTAATCGTGGAAATTTCTACGTATGTATTTATCCATATAATATATATTTGACTACATATACATACATCATCTTCTTAGTTTAAATTTTTGTGATAAGTCTAACACTAATTTATAATTCCCTCGGTAAAACAAACTAATATTAGTCAATACTTTATATCATTTATTTGCGTAATTAAATTTGACTATATTCATTTCGATCTTTTCTGCCCTTCTCTAACCAAATATGAATTGTAATTATATTTAATGAATTGAATTTTGTAGAAATATAATAAACAATTATTATGGAGTCAGATGAAATTAATACAGCTTGATCTTCTGATGAAAAAGTAAGTTATATCATTTCTTTATAATATCTATAACAATGATCATGTCTCAATTATTTTAAATAATATAATTTTTTTTTTTTTTGCGTATATAATTTTTTTAAAAGTTTTCNGAAACTAAGTGTTAGTATTATTACCATCAGTAGTTAAACTTTTGTAGCTACCCAAAGAGTTGCATCTGTCTCCTGAAATAGAAGGTTCCAAACTTGAGGTCAGACTAGAACAAGGGAGTCTGAATTCTTTTTCACACGTAATGCTGCTGACAATTTTAGGATTTTCTACTCAATTTTGGATCCTGAAATTGATGCAGATAAGATTAGCCTAGCTAGTACATTGTACTATTTTTTCCTTTCTAAGAAAATGCAATATAGTAATAATACAGAAATAGGAATTCAACAACTGCAATAATACCTCAATCCTAAATTAGTTGGATTTTGCATATAATATCTCAACATCAATTTTATTCCATCTCTACCATTTTTCCCAATACATAATAATTTGTAGTACACCTTCAAACAAAAAGCAGAGTCAATTGAAAAACGAAACAATGAAGAAGCCAGATGGCTAAAAAAATGAACCTTTGAAAGCTGATCTCAACAACAACAACAATAGCAACAACATCAAGGTGGGGAATGTTAATCCCCCATAACCAAAGGGGGAAGAAGTTCTCGATTGCTGCTTGATTACCTATGTCGATTGCGTTAAGCTTTCAGTTCTGCACAAAGCGCAGTTGGGGAGCACAAGAGAGAACATCTCTGTAGAGGCGAAAAGAACAAGGAGAAGAAGAGGCGGAGAGCACAAATCAGAAAACCCTATCATTTAGGGTTCTTTTATATTCACCTGGTTTGACTACTTTTGGGCCGACCAACTCTTTTTTGGTATATTTATGTGTGGATCCGTTTAGGAGCCCATTTTTTATTAAATAAAATGAACCATGAGTCTAGATTTAAACTTACAAAAAGGGATATTGGTAGTTTTCAATGTCAATTGTGGTTTTCGGTTCATCCCACAACTATACTTGATTGGTTTGGTTTTACCTAAAAAAAATGTCAATTCGAGATCAAATCAACCCGACATTATATATATAATTTTTTAAATTATAATTTTTTATATATAGAATTATTTACTTTGTATTATTTTTAAAAATATTTCTTATACTTTTTCATAGTTTTTATCTTTTATCATATTATTTCTAGTTTTTGAGACTTGAATTTTGAATGGTCCAATAAAGGTTATAGTCCATAGATATTAGTAACTCTAACAAAACTCAAATTAAAATCAAATCAATACTAGTGCTAAGAAAAAGGGTTGCTTCAACACTAAGAATGATAATAATATTTGTTCTTTAATTTTCCACAAATGAACTCATCTCCGCTTCGCAAGATCATGTAAAATATAAAAAATACACTAAATATTATTTAAATAAAAGAGGTATTATATATACTAATGTCTTTATCTTATCTTTTGCGTGTGTGTGCGCGTGTGCGTGTGCATGTGCGTGCGTATGTGTGTGAATTTTAGTTGAAAATTTTAAATACTTTTTGAGGGTTTTTTCTTATATGAAAAGTATATAAAACAAAATAATTATATTAAACCTTTCTATAAATGTGTAGATGTATAATTTGGTTCCATAGGGAAAACACTTTTTTTTTTTACATGTAATCATCTTTTTAGAAGTGAAAGAACATTCTTTAAATTTATAACGATTTCAAAATACATAACATAAATATACAATTTTCAAAGTAAAAAAAAGCAACAGAAGAAGAAATAAATAAATATACTTTGAAGAATAGATTAGATATATTGAGTTTGTTTATTATAATTAATATACTTTTATTGTAATAAGTAATGGTTACAATTAAATAGCGAGTAATGTTTTAATCGTGGAAATTTCTACGTATGTATTTATCCATATAATATATATTTGACTACATATACATACATCATCTTCTTAGTTTAAATTTTTGTGATAAGTCTAACACTAATTTATAATTCCCTCGGTAAAACAAACTAATATTAGTCAATACTTTATATCATTTATTTGCGTAATTAAATTTGACTATATTCATTTCGATCTTTTCTGCCCTTCTCTAACCAAATATGAATTGTAATTATATTTAATGAATTGAATTTTGTAGAAATATAATAAACAATTATTATGGAGTCAGATGAAATTAATACAGCTTGATCTTCTGATGAAAAAGTAAGTTATATCATTTCTTTATAATATCTATAACAATGATCATGTCTCAATTATTTTAAATAATATAATTTTTTTTTTTTTTGCGTATATAATTTTTTTAAAAGTTTTCACGCATGCATTTTTCTCGATAGTTTTTATAACTTACATAACAAACACCAATAAAGAATATATTTTAATCATTAAAATTTATTTATTTTAAACAATCAATTATAAATTTTAAAATTTTATTAGTAATTAGAAGATTTTTCAACATAAGTAAGTTACTAATTTGAACCAAGAGAAAATAATTATAAATTTTAAATTTGATTTATACTTAAGCAGAATTTCAACCATAATTAAGATAAATTCATGAGGAAGTGGTTTCAACCATAATTAAAATTGGAAATAGTCTTTTTTGGAAAAATTCAGAATCTGGAAATTTGGCTAAGTATGGGAAACAAATGAGTTTTTGGTCAAGTTTGAACAGTCATAACTCCTAGCTCAGGATAATTTAGGTGTAGTTCCAGTTATATTTGGAAATCCCTTGGAATGATCTTTCCAACGCTGCGGAGTTTGCTCTATTCCGAGTTCGTATGAGTGAGTTATGCCCTTTGGAAGTTGGGATGTTGGCAGGGCAGTTAACCCGATTTTGTAAGGGTGGTCTTTTCCCTAGCCATTTCTTTTGGGTTATATTGAGGTGTTAGACTGATTTTAAATCAGTTTTTCGTTTTTTTAAAAGAGTGAGAGTTAGGGCTTTTGAGAGAAGAGAGAAAGAAGAGGAGAAAGAGAAGAAGGAGCAAGGATTCATCGAGATCGTTATGGATATCGTCGGGGGTGATCCCTATTCAGGTACGTGAGATCATAGTCTTGGGTTGGTTCATTCCCCCACACGCCAAACTCGTTTTAATTCCGAGAAAAGATTGGTTGTGTTTGTTGAAGTTTGTGGTTGTGTTTGTAGAAGTTGTGGTTGTGTTGTTGAAGTTTCTTGTGGGTTTGGTGCATGTTTCCGGTTGTAAATCCGAGTTAAATCTATGGTATATTAAGGGTTTTAATGATCCCAAGTGTTTGGGGAAAGAACCTTTGAAGTTAAGAGAGTTTAGAGTTGGAAAAAACGAAGGAGAAAAGTCAGGCAGCTTGCATGAAACAAGTCTGCGTCGCAGATTTGTTCCCTCTGTGAACAAAAATCTGCTCCGCGTCGCAGACAGGATGCGGACTTCACTGTTTCAAAAATTTAATTTCGTAATTTTTCTTAAGTTTAGTTGTCCTAAATCATTTCTAAACATCATGAAGACTTTCCAAACACAAATCATAATCCTTGAATCCATAATTCAATTCAAGAAAGTTAGAATCAAGTCAAGAGAAGTTAGAAGTCAAGTTTAGGAGTTAAGAAGCAAGTCAAAGCAAGTCTTTAAAGTTTTTCAAAAGTCTTTATTAAACATTTTAACTTAGTTTTACGGCTCAAGTTTCAAGTTAAGCCAAGAGTATAGAGTTGAGTTCATTTCTCAAAAGTTATTAGGGAACTATGTATTCCCAAAGAAGTTTCTAAATGTTTTTACATTTGAGTAAGAGAGGAACTATGATTCCAAAAGAGCCTTTGGGCTAGTTTTCAAGAAAAAGGATCATCGATTCCAAGTGAGCCTTTGGGCTAGATTTTGATCAATTATCTCAAACTAAAGAAAGATGTGTTTAAAACACTTATGAGCTAAAGTATTTTGGGAGTAGTATTGAGCACCGAATTCGGGACGCGAGTTCATATTTACTCAACTTTCCATAAGAACCATGTAGCCAAACATGGGAATTAATGGGTCATTCTTTTTAGATGATCACGTAAGATTAAGCTAGTGGATCCACTAAGTTAAGTAAGGTCCTATATCACGGCAAGGTATAGGATGGTCCTTGGGCAACATGAGGTAAAACATTGTATCATCACTAGGGCTCATAGTGGTGGTTGTCGGTTAAAGAATCTCCCACTAAAGTTATATTACTTTTATATAAGTAAAGTTGAGTTGTTATTGCTTTATCTTTAACGAACTAAGTTGTTTACATTGTTTTACAATCTTTATATATATTGCATGTGTCTTATTGCTTTATATTAAGTTCGGTTATTCATGAGTCGAGCAAAGCCAAGGTAAGAGTTCCTTTGTATTCTTTTTAAGCTAAAGTTGTTGTTTTGTTTTCCAACTCGCATACTCGTACATTCAATGTACTGATGCCAGTTGGCCTGCATCTTATGACGATGCAGACACAGTTATCCAGGATCAGCATCCAGCACGCCGTTGATCCAGCTGAGCACTCCAGAGTCAGTGGTGAGCCTCTTTGCCTTCCGAAGGACTCTGTGATTTTGTGTTCCTAGTTTTGTTTTATTAGGATGTTGCGGGGTCTGTCCCAACATCCATCTCCGTGTTATAGAGGATCCACAGACAGTCGGTCAGTTAGTATTAAGTCTCTCATTTATGTATATATGTAAATATTCTATTTTGAGACATGAGTTACCCTTTGGCATGTATATGCATCAGTTAAGTTGTTTTATAACCTTGCATTACATCAAGTTATTCTGTTGAGTTAGGTTTCCATTGAGTCTAGAAAGCCAGGCCAAGGGTTCGCTTGAGGCCAGTAATGGTCTCCGTGTGCCGGTCCCGCCCAGGGTGTAGGCTCGGGGCGTGACAAACTTGGTATTAGATCACTGAGTTCAAGAGTCCTAGGGAATCTATGAAGCCCTGTCTGTAGAGTCCTAGTTATCGGCGTGAAGCGTGCCACATCTATAATTAAGAGGCTGCAACATTTAG
>NC_064290.1:55229334-55238921 GCF_019186545.1 Solanum stenotomum
TATATATATAATGTCGGGTTGGTTTTGTCTCGGGTTGGTTTTTTTTAGTTAAAACCAAACCAACCCAAATATAGTCGGGTTTTTTTTTCAAAACCAAACCAAGTCAAACCAAACCACTAGTCGGGTTTGTTTTCCGGGTTGACTCGGTTTGCGGTTTGGTTCGGTTTTTAGTTCGGTTTTGTACACCCCTAGTGCACAAATAGACACTTAAACTATTATAGATTGAACAAGTAGACACACATGTTCTACTAACTGGTGTCCTACATGACAATTCACGTCCTACGTGGCACCCTACATAGCGTCCTGTGTATTATGCCACATAGAATGTGTGTGTCTACTTATTCAACTTTAGACATATTTAAATGTCTACTTGTGTACACCCAAAATTGAAGGATATAGCATATTTATGAATTATGCTTTTATTTTGATGCAAAACATAACAACACAATTTATTCATTTTTAAAAATTGATTAGCAAACATAATTCGACACAGTATGTTCCTAGACATTTTCTTATTTTCCACAACATTATTAGAAAGGACAAATTGAAAACTTAGAAAATAATAATATTTTCAAGGACTCTTATCTCAAAAGGTGGTTTTACTATAATAGGGAGAAAGAGGTGATAAAGTTAATCACAACACTACCATATTTGTAACCTTTGAAATTTCTTCACATAAATAATGTTCAGGCGGCTGAGCCAGAATAATTCTCTTATAGAAAAATTAGAATAAGGCATAAGCACTCTAAACTATCACCGGAACACATTTTTGCTACATTTAATTTAAAAATCTTCTCATTTTTTGATATTATATATTTCAAATATGGGATTGTAATTTGAATCACCATTAATCATATGTATAAAGTATGTTATGATTGAAATTATTATGTGCTTTCATATGATTTTGTTAGACATGTTAAAAACTTAAGACATAATACATAAATATGTCCTTTAACTTGCCTCAACTTACATTTATGCCCTCCAACTTTGAGTGTGCACAAGTAGACACTTAAATTTATATAAAGTTGAACAAATAGACACACGCATCCTATGTGACATTTTGAGTCTTATACGGTGTCCTACATGTATTATGTCACATAGGACTCACGTGCTTACTAGTTCAACTTAGTACAAGTTTAAGTGTCTACTTCTACACACCCAAAGTTGGAAGACATTAATGTGAAGTGAGGCCAAGTTAAATAGCACGTATATGTATTTCAACAAAACTTTTATACACCAATATGTAGTGTGGGTGCCACTTACGATGGGGAGACATCTGTACTTTTTTTTAGGAGGCTAAAGAACATTAGAAAACTTTCTTTCTTTCTTCCTTCTTGCTATAACTTGATTTCAATTGGTATCTTATGATCCAAATAGGTATTTAATCTCCTTCATTCTTTTGTTCGTAAATGGTTGATACTAGACGCAACGGAGTTAAAGTACCACTTCTAGCGGCAGAACTGACGGACAGACGTAGAGGTAGAGGTAGATGCAGGGGCAAGCGTAGAGGGAAGTCAATACCCGCTAGGGGTGGAGCTCAGGTGGGGGTTGGGCCAAGGTCGACAACCTATCCCCCTCCACAAAATCATGTTAAGGAAGAGTTTGAGATGGAAATCGAGGAGGATTGGGCTAGAGGTGGAAACATAGGTTAAGGGTACATGTATTTCTCCCATGTCTTCGAAAGTGGTTGAACAAGTGTTAGTATTTTTGAGTGGGTTGGCAAGCACTGTAGCCTCACCCACTGTATCATCTACTCGGGCGTCAGTTACTTATTCTATTACTACTCCGTCCCCAGGAGGGATAAGGCTTTAGGAACTGATGCATTCTTTCATCCATTGTTGGCCCTCTGATGACTTGAATTGAGCATGAACTATTGACTAAGTATTCTGAAACTGAAGCTGCTAGTGTTCCATGTACAGAGAGCAGGGATTTTTTTGAGTTCATTCTGGACTATTATAATAGACTTCACAAATTGAGTATCGTACATCAATATAGGGTAGAGTTTGTTACCTTCTAGTTGTAGGGTAAAGCCTATTAGTAGAGGGATTATGTGGAGTGCCGTTCATTAGTTTTGCCTCCATTGACTTAGACTCATCTCTATGCCCTGTTCCTTGAGAAGTATGTTCCAAAACTCTGTGGGATCGTAAGAAGGATGAGTTTCTGGCTCTTGAGCAGGGTAGCATCTCAGTAGAAACTTATGAGCCTAAGTTTCATGTATTCTCTCACTACACTGCTCAACTTGTGAGTATTGAGGAGGAGAGGATTCTTCTTTATGTGAATGAACTGAACACTGAATTGCAGGTCTTATCTATGCACATGAATTCGACAAGAAAGAGCTTCAACGAGGTGACCGACTATGTGAAGAAATTGGAAGGATTTAGGTAGGTTGGACATGCAAAATCATTGGATAAGAGGTCCAACAATGTGGGCAACTATAGTGGTTCTTATTTCAAAGGTCCTGGTCAGCAAGTGTATTCAGTTGATCTGATTCAATCGGTTTTACTAGCTTATAAGGGTGGTTATTCATGGGTCACACAGTAGTCTCTGACTCAAGGTGATCAATGATCTTCTTATTCGTTAGCTAGCACGCCCTCACTTGACTGAGAATGTTTCAACTATGGTGAGATAGGCTACTTTAAGAGAGAATGCCCTCATTAACTAACGGTGGAAGGGGAGTGAGGCAGCCAGGTAAAGGGGCTGTCGGGAATAATGATAAAGCTTAGTGTTACACCTTCTCAGGTAGGACAGAGGCTGATGTATCAGATCAAGTGATAACAAGTACTATTCTTGTGGTGACTAAATAACTTTTGTCTTATTTTATTTGGGTTCCATTTATTCATATGTATTTATAAAATTTACATTTGGACTTAACTTGATTTGGGATATATTTGATGCCCGAATTATGATTCTACCCTAGTTGGGGAGTCAGTGGCAGTACCCATGTGTATTATGTTTGTTCTATGATATTTATGGGTCTTTAGACTTGGGTAGATTTGGCCATTTTTTATTAGCTAGATTTCAATGTGATCTTAGGTATGACTTGGTTGTCGCCTTATTATGTTGTACAAAATTGTAATGCTAAAAAGTAACTCTAGAAATCCTAGGTAGGGATAGATTAGAGTAGGAAGATGTGTATAGGCATAATCCAACAAAGATCACATCTTTTGTTCAGCTAGAAGTCTAGTAGGGAAGGGATTGTTGTCCTACTTAGCTTTTTCGGGATATTAGTGCAGAGTCTCCATCTATCGAGTCAATCTCTGTGGTTTCAAACTTTCCAGAAGTATTTCCTACGGATTTTTATGGTATGCTTCTAGATAGAGATATTGATTTCTTAATAAATTTGAAGTCGGGCACTCTCTTAATCTCCATCCCTCGTTATCAAGAATCGGCTTCAAGAAAACTTAAATAAGGGATTCATTCATGTCATTTCTTCACCTTGGGGTGCTCTAGTCTTGTTTGTGAAAGATGATAGTAGCGTTTACACTTAATGGTCATAAGTATGAAATATTTAAAAATCATCAAACCTTACAACATGTGTTTACTTAGAGAGATTTAAATCTGAGGCACAGGAGGTGGATGGAGTTGTTGAAAGACTGTGATGTGACTATGCAGTACAGTCCTGGAAAGGACAATGTAGTGGCAGATAAACTAAGCAAGAATACAATTAACATAGGCAGTTGGATTGCTTAGGGGTGTATAATCGACCCTTAATTAGGGAGATTCAAATCTAAGTTCATGCACTTAGGGATTTCAAAAAAGGGTGGGTTATTGGCCAGTATTGAGGTTAAGCCCACTTTTATAGAGCAAATCAAGTCTATAGAGTTTGAGGATGAGGATTTGAACAAGCTCAAGAACAAAGTAGTGTATGGGACACTCTAGATGCTACATTGGATATAGGCGGAGTGCTCAGTTTTAGAAGACGGATTTGTGTTCCTCGGGTTGGTGACTTGATTTAGAAGATATTAATAGAGTCTCATGCATGTTTTGCGGTATTCAAATCATCTGGGTGTAACTAAAATCTATTGAGACTTGAGACAACTTTAATGGTGGCCTGAGATTAAGAGGGACATAGCTGAGTATGTGTCTAAGTGATAGAATTGTCAACAAGTTAAGTAGAAGCACCAAATGTTTGTAGGTTTCCTTCAAGGAATGCATATTCCTGAGTGGAAGTGGAAAATAATAGCCACAGACTTTGTGGTGGGACTCTTTAAGACCTTAGGAAAGTATAATTCAATTTGGTTCATTGTTGATTGGTTCACTAAATCAATCCATTTTATTCCAATCTGAGTGGATTACAACTCCTAGCAGTTGGCTAAGATATATGTCAATGAGATAGCACGGTTTCACGAGGTGCCCCTTTCTATCATTTTAGACAGAGGCACTCAATTTACTTCTATGTTCTGGGTAAGTTACTTCAAGCATTGGCACTCAACTAACTTTTAGTATAGCTTTTCATCCTCATATGGATGGCAGACAGTGAGGTCAACTAATGTTCTAAAGGACATGTTGAGAGCATGTATGATTGACTTTAGAGGTCTTTGGGACCATTCTTACCCTTGTGCGAGTTCTCATAAAATCATAATTATCATATCAGTATTGGCATGATACCATTTGAAGCACTTTATGGGAGAGGATGTAGATTACTTATAGGATGGTTTGACGCTGGTATGTGAAGCTTATAGGTGTGGATTTGGTAAAGAAAGCACAAGATAAGGTAAGGGGCATCCAAATCAAACTTTTTGCTGCCCATAGCAGACAAAAAGAGTATGCAGATCGCAATGTAAGAGACATGACATTTTCAAGTTGGTGAATAGGTATTATAGAAAGTATCACTAATGAAAGGAGTGTTGAGGTTTGGCAAGAAGGGTAAGCTTACCCCTCTTTAAACTGGTCCATTTGAAGTACTTGACAGTGTGAGGCTAGTAACTTACAGATTAGCTTTGTCGCCTAGTTTGTCTGGGGTCCATCTAGTGTTCCATGTATCTATGCTGAAGAAATACTATGGGGATAGGGAATACATCGTCAAGTGGGATTCGATCTTGTTAGATAATTCGATATTAAGAGAAGTAGTTGCAATTCTTGATTGGGATATCCAGAAATTGAGGACTAAGGAGATCAGATTGGTAAAGGTTCAATGGAAGCATCTTTCCATTGAGGAAGCCACTTAGAAAACCAAGAGGGACATGCAAGAAAAGTACCATCACGTGTTTGAGGATTCAGGTACTACTTTCTTCTTGACTTAGCCCAGCTTTTCTTGTTTGATCATTCGGAAATGAGTGATGGATAAATTGGTATCTATTTTAACCGAATCCAAAGGTGAGCTATTTCTTCTAAGCTTCTGTAGATTCCTCTCTATCTCTTAGTCCATTTGTTCGGACTCAGATAGTTTTAGATTGTTTTCTATGTTTTGGGGTTGTATTCGCTTACTCTAGATCGAGTTGATCAACATGGTACGACAATGTTAGCTGTTTAGAAGAGTTAGATCAGTGTTGGACTAGGACTACTCTCGTAATTGTATTTGTAATATAGTATAACTCTAAGTGTAGCTAGCCTAGGACTCTATAACTCTCTATCAACTCATATATAAGGAGCATATACTCGACAAGTTTTAATCATCAATACAATTCTTGATTTCTCTCGATCATTGTTGAGAATTCTACAATATGTATCCAACAAGATATTGGTGTTACCCTTAATCTTGAGAAAACATTCTACCACATGTAACTCTGTTGATGCACAACAAGTATGAAAACATATATTTTTTGTTGTTGTTTTACATTTGCGTATCACGCTATCAGAGCATGTTTGTATTATTTCAATACAACAATTGTCATTCTCGCCTTTATCTGTTGATTTTTATGCTTGATAAGAAATGGAGGTAATGTATCAGTATCAAAACTAGTCATCTCAGCATTTTACACGATTAAAACTTATTTGCCTAATTGAAATGCATGAATGGCCAAGGATGAATCTATGTTTTCAACCCATGCTTGACAAACAATAAATTATGAATAATCATATTATTGTAGAGAATAGCAGAAGAAAAGTATAATCGGAGAACCCTTCTACTAGCCCAAGATTGTTAACTAAGATCGGAAGATTCAACTAAAGAAGAGGAAGCTAGAAAGGAGAACTTGTTTATGGAAGAAGACTTTTGAATTGGGTTGTTCTTAGGTTACTTTACAAATGCCTAATGCTACCCCTATTTATACTTGTATAGGGATGCTTCTAGAAATTATTCTAGATACTTCTACAAGAAAAATCTACATATCCTTATCTTCTAACTATGTAACAAGAACCTAGATATTTCTATACTTTACTATAAATATCAAAGATATTTACTCTACAAAATTCTAGAAAGTTCTATTAAAAATCTAAGATATTTTTTGTACCTCCATAAAATCAACTTTGATTTTTCACAATTACCTTTATCAATTATTATATGAATATCAGAAGAAAGAAAATCGAAAAGGGAGATGAAAACACATAAACATCTATCTAATAATTATTGGACGTTTTATTTAGATGTAGTTTGACCAACCTCTATAAACATCACACTGAATTAGAAGAAAAAAAAGAAACTAGTACAAAGTGTTCATGATCTAACACTATTCTTGTTCTTGTGGAACTCACAATACATGCATGTGGAGGCTAACAATGCTTCATGGATAATAAAGAAAATTCTCAAAGCAAAGGAGATTATGGAAGCTGCAGGATATGGAGAAGCTGAGTTGATCCAGATGCTGAGATTTTCAATACATAAAATGTACATCCAACTAAGCGGAGTATTCCCAAAGGTATCTTGGAGAAGATCAGTTTGTAACAATAAGGGGTCGCCAAAATGGATTTTTATGCTACGACTGGCTATCCACAAGAAGCTACAAACTTCTGAAATGGGGGGTTGTTCAAGAAGCCAAATGCTCTTTCTGCAATAAAACGAATGAATCTGTAGCACACCTGATGTTTGAATTCAACATATCAGCTGGAATTTGGAAAAGGCTACTAGTATGGCAAGGCGTAACTCGATAAGTATTGGACTGGCAAGGAGAAGTATTTTGGGCTAGCACACACCACAAGGGGAAAACACCAGATGCTGAAGTATATAGAATGACCATGGAAAGTGTTGTCTATCACATTTGGCAAGAACTAAATGCAAGAATATTCAAACAGAAGCAACGAAGTGAAGATGAAATTGTGAAGACTATCATTCAAGAGATACATCATAGAGGGAATATGTGTTGGGTTTTTAAAAGGTGTGAATGGAAAATGAAGAATTGGGACTTTTATGAAGAATTGTGACTTTAATGAAGAGTTGCGACTTTTATAAAGAGTTGTGACTTTGATGAAAAGTTGCGACTTTTATGAAGAGTTGTGACTTTTATGAAAAGTTGCGACTTTTATGAAAAGTTGTGACTTTTATGAAAAGTTGTGACTTTTATGAAAGGTGGTGACCTTTCCGAAAGATTGTGAGTTTTCCAAAGGTTTGTGACCTTTCCGGTAAGGCACATTAAGAACCTTTTCACACTACCCTTTGTTTTCTATAAATTGAGGGATTTCCTCTCATTTTAAGAACGATTTTCTGAACTTCTTCTTCTACTACTAAATCTAGTATTCTAAGTGTACTTTACTGTCGTTGAGTGGCTCGCTGACACCAGCGTTTTGGGTATCAAAACACTGGTGATTGAGATCATTCTATCCTGGGAGGACATATTCCAAATCAAACCTCGGATACTAGAGGGGAATAATTTCCTTAAGGGAACACTGTGCATTCAGTGGGCTTGATCTTCTTTCTGTTTTTCCAGATTCTGGTATGTGTTACAGATTTTAGATTTGTGAATTAATTTATGTTCTTCTGTTCTTCACTGGTTCATTAAACTTTGGTAACTTCGTGTTTTCGCAAAGTTTGTTGGAATCAATAAGATTCTTTAAACACAGATTGACAACAATTCTTCTTTAAGAAAAAAAAATATTTTGTATATTTTTTCTAATCTGTTTCTAATTCTAGTTTCTCTACAAGTTTTAATTTTCTAGTTGGGAAAATGTTCTTAAACTTTATTGTGTCTTACCAAGTTCTTCAAAGTTTTGTTCTAAGTATCTTAGGAATACAAGACGAACAACAATCTTAAGGAAATTATTATACTGTTGGTATTTCTTGTATTCTACTGATTGAGAGAAACAGATCATGGAAGTAGAAGATTAATGCATTACTTCTCCAGAATTTGATGCTTTCTTTAGCAAAGTCGAAGTGAGAATGTACAGAAAAAATTGGTGCTATTCTGGTTAAAGATTACACCAGGTAACCTTCTTTTTATTTATCTAAGGAGGAAAATAGTTTCTAAGAGTTAACAATTTTGATTTTTTATCATGTGTATCTTTGGAAAAAGATCTGCAAACCATTTGTTGTGGAATGAATTTTTCTTGGCAAATAGTATAGCCTTTAAAATTCTTTAGTTTGCAAAATGAGAGATGCACATTTTTGTTTGATAAAATAGTATGTCAAAATGTTATAGTTGGAAGACTATTTGAAAAGAATAACATTTCTATGTGATAAAGAATATATTTAATTCTGTTTGGAGACTAAAAAAAAAAAAAAAACTTTTGTAGTTTTGTACTCCATGTGAAATTTGATTGTGTCTGATTTTTGTAGGCTAAAAACTTTTGTAGTTTATTACTCTGGATAAATCAGACTACGCAATTGGTTTGAAAATTTATGAAAACTTCACATAATAAGTCAATGTTGTACTTTTGACTTTCTATAAACTCACTGTTATATAGAAACAAATTGTACAATTTTTTTTTTGTCTTTATTGTTAGTATTCTAAATACTAAGTGGTATGTCTATTTGTGATAGATGGAAAAATACCAGTGACTTAGAGTTTGTGATTTTGTGCCTCTATGAATGAACTTTCACACTATGTAAATATTGTCAAAGAGAATTGAAGCAATGTAATTCTTTTGTAGAATAATACTCCAAAAGAGGTTTCATAGTGCCAATGACATTTTGATAGTCTGGGAAAATATGTGGAAAAACTATTTTCAAATACTTGAAAATATTTTTGAGATCATATTTAAAATGTGCGGGTTCTTTGCTTATGATAAAGATAAAATTAGACTTGGTGTCTAATTTAATTTTGGAGCAAAAGATATGAAATTCAATGATACTTTTGTATTATGTTAGACCCACAAAATTCTTGGAGTATATTCGGTATTGTGGTTGTTGAGTTTCTCTATTACTAGTATATGATGTGACTAGTATGAAACTACCAAATTATATATATACTTGTTCAAAATAATTGTGTTCTTTTATGAAAAAGTGTCACTTAAAATGTTGTGATTTTTCATGAAAATATATGTCTATTATAATAAAAGTATTTGCATAGACATGAATATTGGTGAATAGTTATTCGTTATGTTTAGTAAAAGAAACATTTGGATTATATTGCCTTTATTGGACCTGATGAAACTTTGTTCACGGGTAGTTCTATAACAATCAAATTGAAAGTCATGGAAAGGTCCTGTTGAAAAGGACATTTGACAAGGTGATGACTCTAAACAATGTTTGTGTCATACAAAATTGTAAGAAATAG
>NC_064290.1:55242074-55243956 GCF_019186545.1 Solanum stenotomum
AATTTCTGAACTTCTTCTTCTACTACTAAATCTAGTATTCTAAGTGTACTTTACTGCCGTTGAGTGGCTCGCTGACACCAGCGTTTTGGGTATCAATACACTGGTGATTGAGATCATTCTATCCTGGGAGGACATATTCCAAATCAAACCTCGGATACTAGAGGGGAATAATTTCCTTAAGGGGACACTGTGCATTCAGTGGGCTTGATCTTCTTTCTGTTTTTCCAGATTCTGGTATGTGTTACAGATTTTAGATTTGTGAATTAATATATGTTCTTCTGTTCTTCACTGGTTCATTAAACTTTGGTAACTTCGTGTTTCTGCAAAGTTTGTTGGAATCAGTAAGATTCTTTAAACACAGATTGACAACAATTCTTCTTTAAGAAAAAAAAAATATTTTGTATATTTTTTCTAATCTGTTTCTAATTCTAGTTTCTCTATAAGTTTTAATTTTCTAGTTGGGAAAATGTTCTTAAACTTTATTGTGTCTTACCAAGTTCTTCAAAGTTTTTTTCTAAGTATCTTAGGAATACAAGACGAACAACAATATGTACAGCAAATTGAGAGGAACATTAGCTAGATTGAATTTTTATCCTTCCTAATTGATAGCTGATGTAGAGGGGACAAAGTAGATGAGGGATGATGTTGTTGAAGCTCAGGCCTTCATTTATTTTTTTAGTGTTGTAACGTTTACTTGGTGAATAAATAAATCTATTATTTGCCAAAAAAAAAACATTTATTGTCTATAAATAAAAGAATTTCCTCTCATTTTAAAATAACGAAAACTCTGAACCTCTTCTTCTTAAATATTTGTGTACTTTGCTCCTTTTGAGTGGCTCACTGACACCATTGCTTATGTTACAGATCATGATATATATTTTTACAATCATTAATTTATGCTTATGTTATTAAGGATAAATGATAAGATATAATAATTTTTATTTTCCTTTACATTATTAATGTTTGTTACTACGTAATCTTGTATGTAAGATAATATAGTGTTTTAGTTTTAATGCCTGATAGGTTTTAAGTATTATTTTATAAATTCTGTGACAATAAATTCTCGCGCGAAGCGCGGGAAATTTTACTAGTAAAAATATAATACATAAACATGCTATTTAACTTAGTATTAACTATATTTATGTCTTTCAATTTTGAGTGTTCACAAGTAGACACTTACACATGTATAAAGCTAAAATGGTAGACACGTGCACGCATCTTACGTAACATAATACACGTATGACGCTATGCGTGTAGGATGCTACGTAGGACATGAATTATCATGTAGGAAGCCAAGTATGACGTGAATGTCTACTTGTTCAATCTATAATATTTTAAGGGTGTGTGTGGTATGAAGGAAAATGTTTTCCATTGAAATGCTTTCTTGAAAAACAAGTGAATTTCTAACTTATTTTCTCATGTTTGGTTGGTGAGTAGAAAATATTTTCTAGAAAATATTTTTTAATGTTTGGTTGGTGAATGAAAAATATTTTTCAGATAATATTTTTTTATTTTTGGCTTGATACAAAAAAATTCTCTTTAGGAAAATAATCTTTGATCCGAAAATCAACTCCAATAATTGATCTAGCACCCGACCTTGACACCCAAACTAGAACAAGACCCCAATGACCGTTCCAAAATCTGACACTGAGATCTGACCCAGGACATAACCCAGACTTTCGATCCAGGAAAATTTTTTTCAAAAACAATTTTTTTTTTTAAGAAAAGCTTTTGATGGGGTAACAGCTAGGGGGTTGGGGTAGGGGTGACATAAAAATGATTTTTTAAAAAAATATGAAATATATTTCAAAAACAATTTTTTAAATTATTTTTTTATGGAGGTGGCATGAGTGGGGTGGCGTGGGGTTGGGGGGGGGGGGGG
>NC_064290.1:55243963-55259715 GCF_019186545.1 Solanum stenotomum
CATAAAAAATGAAAATTTTTAAATCATATATATGTATATCCGCCTACGTGGCGTCACCACAAACCAGAATTCCCTGCTAATTTATTTATTTCCAAAATTAGTCTTCCCCTTGCATGTAAAGTTGTGCCTTTAATGCAGAGCTGCGACTTTTATGAAAAGTTGTGACTTTAATGCAGAATTGCGACTTTTATGAGAAGTTGTGACTTTTATGAAAATATGCGACTTTAATGAAGAGTTGCGACTTTTATAAAAAGTTGTGACTTTTATGAAAGGTTGCGACTTTTCCGAAGGGTTGCAACTTTTCCAAATAGTTGTACCCTTTTTGATAAGGCACAATAAACATTTGTTCACACTACCCTTTGTTGTCTATAAATAGTGGGATTTCCTCTCATTTTAAAATAACGAAAACTCTGAACCTCTTATTCTTCTTTTTCTTCTTCACAATTAAATATTTGTGTACTTTACTCCTGTTGAGTGGCTCACTGACACCATTTCTTATGTTACAGATCCTGGTATGTATTTTTACAATCATTAATTTATCTTATGTTATTAAGGATAAATGATAAGATGTAACAATATTTTTATTTTTCTTTACATTATTAATGTTTGTTACTATGTAATCTTGTATGTAAGATAATATAGTTTTTTGGTTTTAATGCCTGACAGGTTATAAGTGTTATTTTATAAAGGGTAAAGGGTCAAATATGCCCCTAAACTATTCGAAAAGGTCTAGATATACCCTCCGTTTAAAGTTTGGCTCACTCATGCCCTCGCAATCTAAATTTTGGTCTAAATATGCCCTTATGGGCATTAGTTGGCCTGCTGGACATATCCAGCTCATTTTTCATTTCTTTAAATGTCACATGGAATTGACATGTCATTTTGACTTTACCACAAGACATTTATATGAAAATTGAAAGGGATCAATTATGCCCCTAAAAAATTCGAGCCCATAAACACCTAATCCGACCCATAAATCAACCCCCTTTTTAAATAAACTACCCGACCCATTTTTAACAATTTTGTTTAAATTTTTATTTTTTTCGATAAATCCGGAAAATTAGTAATTGATTAATAAAAAATAGGAAAAATATGAAAAAAAATATAAAATTAACGCTAAAAATTCACAAATAAATATTGTAACCTTAAATTCAACAATTTCAACAATTTTTTAAAATTTTTATTTTTTTCGGTAATCCTGAAAATGAGTAATTGATTAATAAAAAATATGAAAAAAATATAAAATTAACCCCAAAAATTCACAAACAAATATAGTAACCTTAGATTCAAAATTTTCAACAAATGTTTTTGTAATTTTTATTTTTTTGGGCAAATTTTGAAAATGAGTAATTTATTAAAAAGAATAAAAATTAAAAAAAATTGTCAAAATTTTTGACTTTAAGGTTACTATATTTATTTGTGATTTTTTGGCGTTAATATTATATTTTTTCATATTTTTTATTAATCAATTACTCGTTTTCGGGATTTGCCAAAAAAATAAAAATTTAAAAAAATTGTTGAATTTAAGGTTACAATATTTATTTGTGAATTTTTGGCATGAATTTTATATTTTTTTTCATATTTTTCCTATTTTTTATTAATCAATTACTAATTTTTGGGATTTACCGAAAAAAAATAAAAAGTTGAAAATGGGTCGGGTAGTTTATTTAAAAGGGGGGGTTGATTTATGGATCGGATTAGGTGTTTATGGGTTAGAATTTTTTAGGGGTATAATTAATCCCTTTCCATTTTCATATAAATGTCATGTGTAAAGTCAAAATGACATGGCAATTCCATGTGGCATTTAAAGAAGAGAAAAATGAGTTGGATATGTCCAGCAGGCCAACTAACGCCTATAAGGGCATATTTAGACCAAAAGTTGGACGGCGAGGGCATGAGTGAGCCAAACTTTAAACGGAGACCTTTTCGAATAGTTTAGGGGCATTTTTGACCCTTTACCCTTTTATAAATTTCGTGACATTAAATTCCCGCGCTTCGCGCAGCTAATTTTA
This sequence comes from Solanum stenotomum, assembly GCF_019186545.1. Classification (NCBI taxonomy): domain Eukaryota; kingdom Viridiplantae; phylum Streptophyta; class Magnoliopsida; order Solanales; family Solanaceae; genus Solanum; species Solanum stenotomum. Next base: position 55,245,976 of record NC_064290.1, read on the forward strand.
CTAGTTTGAAATATTTCCCAAACACAGTTTTTTTCTTAATTTTTTTTTACGGGAATAGCCTAGGTGGGGGCAAGGGGGTAGGGGTGGGAATGGCGTAAAAAATGAAAAAAATATATATTTGAAATATTTTCCAAAAACAATTTTTTCTTAAATTTTTTTTTGACGGGAATGGACTGGGTAGGGAGGGGGAAAGGGGTGACATGGTAGGGGTTAGGGGTGGCATAAAAACGAAAAAAAATTGACGGTGGCCTATGTAGGGAGTAGTGGGGTAGGTGGTATGGGTGTGGGTAGGGTTAGGGGGTGGTGTAAAAACGAAAAAATTTCCAAATTTTTTTTATAGAAAAAAAATTGACATGGATGGCCTAGGTGGGGTGGGGGTGGTGTAGAGAATGAAATTATTTTAAATATGAAATATTTCCCAAAAAAAAAAAAAAAGAATATTGACGGGGGTGGCATGGGTGAGGTGGCCTTGTTGGGGGGGGGGGGGGGGGGGGNTTGGGTGAGGTAAAAAATATATTAAAATTTTAAACACTTTTCAAAAATAATTTTTAATTTCTTTTTTGGTTTGAGGGGTGGGGTGATTTGGGGGTAGGGATCAAATTGTATTTGAAATTTTAAAAATAAGAAAATTTAATTTATGTATTTTTTTGAATGGGGAGGATCGGGTACGGTGTATGGGTAGGGTAAGAAAAAAAAATGAAATGATGAAGTACAGTTTGGAAAATGTTTTCCTTAATTTTGGAAGGGAAGTCATTTTACTTAAATTCGAGGAAAATGAATTGATTTGGAAAACATTTTCCAAATATTTAAGCTAACCAAACATGAGAAAATTGGAATGTTTTCCTCGATCCATACCAAACACATCCTAAATGTCTACTTGTTCACACTCAAAGTTTGAGAACATATATGTCAAATAAGTGTTACTTATATGATTTTCCATGTGAGAAGTTTCCTAACGTTTTGTAGCCTCCTAAAGAAAAGTACAAATGTCTCCTCGCTGTGAGTGGCACCCACACTACATATTGGTGGCTAAAAGTTTTGTTAAAATACATACGTGTGTCATTTAACTTGGCCTCACTTCACATTAATGTCTTCCAACTTTAGGTGTGCACAAGTAGACACTTAAACTTGTTTAAAGTTGAACTAGTAAAGACATAAGTCCTATGTGACATAATACATGTAGGACACCGTATAGGACTCAAATTGACATGTAGGATGTCATCGCTACATAAAAAATGATCATTAGCGGCAATTAATTCTTAATTGCCGCTAAATATGTATTTTTAGCGGCAATTAACACTCTTTGTATATGTCCCTAAAGCCTTTAGTGACATTGGTTCTAATGACACTTAAGTACTAATGCCGGTAAAGACTTTAGCACTCTTTATTAATGTCAATATTTATTGCAGCTAAAAGTTGTTTTTTTTTTGTAGTGCATGTAGGATGTCACGTAGGATGCATGTGTCTATTTATTCAACTTTATACAAGTTTAAATGTCTACTTGTGCATGCCTTATACCAATTTTTCTATAAGAGAATTATTCTGGCTTAGCCGCCTGAACATTATTCATGTGAAGAAATTTCAAAGGTTACAAATATGGTAGTGTTGTGATTAACTTTATCTCCTCTTTCTCCCTATTTATAGTAAAAACCACCTTTTGAGATAAGAATCCTTGAAAATATTATTATTTTCTAATTAAGTTTTCAAGTTGTCCTTTCTAATAATGTTGTGGAAAATAAGAAAATGTCTAGGAACATATTGTGACGAATTAAGTTTGTTAATCAATTTTTAAAAATGAATAAATTGTGTTGTTATGTTTTGCATCAAAATAAAAGCATAATACATAAATATGCTCTTTAATTTGGTCTCAGTTAATATCTATATCCTTTAATTTTGGGTGTGAACAAGTAAACATTTAAACATGTATAAAACTGAACAAGCATTGTCTATATCCTTTAAAGATTTAATATGCTCTTTAAAGTGTTGCTATATTTATAAATAAGCGTTGTCAACTATTTTATGATTTGGCAACACTTATAATGCGTAGCCTATAATTCTAAAGAGCACACATTAGAAGTGTTGCAAAAGTTTGTGTTGCCAAAAGCTCAATATAAAGGTCATGCATTGAAAGAGTGCCCTTAGATACTTTTGGCAACACTTTTTAAGCGTTGTCTAGAATTAGTGTGGCCATAGGCCAAATTTGTTGTGCGAGTAGACACACATTCTACATGGCATAATACATGTAGGACGCTATGTAGGATGCCACGTAGGATGTGAATTGCCGTGTAGGACGCCAATTAGTAGAACATGTTACGTGTGTGTTTACTTGTTCAATCTATAATAGTTTAAATGTCTATTTGTGCACAATCAAAGTTAAAGGGCATATATGCCAAGTAAAGTCAAATTAAAGGGCACATTTACATATTATGCCTGAAATAAAAAGTGTTAATTATATGATTTTCCTTGTGAGAAAATAAAAAAAATTGAAAATATCATTCTCACACATTACTAATATTCTTCTCTCCCACACATGAACCTAAACTTTTCAACAAAAGTAGGTACATCACTCACTATAAATACCACACGCATTCTTCTACTTAAATCCCATCCATAACTATTATTAATAATTAAATATCTCAAAAAAATAAGAAAAATGAAAATGATGAAGTTTGTTGTGGTTATTGTGACTATTTTAGCATTGTTGCTAAGTGTAGCAAATGCACAACAATGTGGAAGTCAAGCTGGTGGAGCTTTGTGTGCCAATGGGTTGTGTTGTAGTCAATATGGTTATTGTGGCACTACTACTGCTTACTGTGGACCAGGATGCCAGAGTCAATGCAACTAAATCAAATCTCCCTAGACATGTCTGTGTGTTCTACCTTAAAAGCTATTATAAGAACAAGGTAATATCCATGTGGTTGTGTGTTTAAAAATATATAAATTTGTATTTGTAGAATAAAGTGGGAACATGTATTTATTGTGAGTTCCACAAGAACAAGAATATAGTGTCAGGTCATGAACACTATACATGTACTAGTTTGTTTGTTTTCTATTTCAATGTGATGTTTATGTACTAAGGTTGGTCAAAAACCACTTAATTAAATGTCCAATAAATATTATTAGATTGATCCAAATAATTTTACTTTTGATATCATCGTAACATGGTTTCATCTATGTGTTGATCCATGTTAGAACTGGGGTCTCAGAGAAACCTCTGCAACATGATATGCACTCAATAAAAGAAAAGTACAGGGTAGTATCAGTACAAGTCACTACGTACTGATAGGCATCATAGTCTGATTCAGATTAGAAACAAGCAACACGCAAGTCAAATAACAAGTAGACCAGACTTAGCACATAAACAATTCACAGTCAACAAGTATATAATTACCACAAGATCAACTAAATCAATAAAGATCATTCAGTCATTCAATACTCACTACATCATGAAACAACACAACAATAAGTAAAGTATACACACATGTTAAGTGACTTATATATGCAAATATTCATTTTCTGCACTGAGCTAACTCCATCCATGGACCATAACGGCGTGGTAATCGACTAATATATATATAAAGCAAAATATACCATAATATTTTACAAATTAAAAAGTTAGTATACGTAAGTGTGCAAAAACAACTAGATAAAAGATTCTTGAAACATCAGAAGGCCCGGTAACTATCAACTAATTATATTTAAGGTCTTAACTGTTGAGAATATTTGATTATAAGAACATAAGATGTTTTACTGCGAGTTGAATAAGTCTTTCACTAGAGTTGAAATAGTCTATATTAGGTTGCTATATTTTGTTATTTACTTGCAACTTTTTCTGGTATATTTTCTTAGTTTTTAGTCAAGTGGAGTCTTGAATAGATTTGATCTTTCCGAGTTTCTAAGCATATAAAAGGTAGAGTCTTTCGGTTAATAAAGAAGGTACTTCTTCAAAAAAAGTTACTTCATCTTACTTATGCAACCCGAAGTGTTCTAAGTAAAACATATCTCTTTTTCCTACATTATGGTATCAGAGCGAGTGTTCGGTCTTTTTACTGGAAAATAAAGAGATAAAGAAACAACGATGGAGTGAAATACTAGAAGTAAAAAAAATATGGCAATTAATGATATGTCCTCTAATTCACCCTTATACATGTCTTCAATGATGAGAAGTATGAGTTTTGGAGTATCAAGATGAAGACCTTATTTAGGTCTCAAGAACTGTGGAACTTGATCGAATATATGTGAGTTCGTTGATATAGAAGAGAAGGATGTAGAGGAAGAGAGGAGATTAAAAGAAATCAAAAAGAAGGATGCCAAAGCTTTGTACTTTATTAAAAAAGACGTTTTTTGAGACAATTTTCTCCAAAATTGCAGTAGCTACTATGTAACATCTCGCAATTTGAAATAACTAGGAAGAAGCTTATAATTGGAAATAGTCATTTTTGGAAAGAATTAAAAATCTGGAAATTTGTCAAGTAAGGAAAAGTTGAGTTTTGGTCAACTTCAAACGGCCATAATTCCTAGCTTAGGATGAGTTAGGTGTACTTCCAGATATGGTTGCAAATCTCTTGGAAGGATCTTTCCAACGCCGCCGAGTTTGCGGAAATTCGAGTTCGTATGAGTGAGTTATGCCCTTTGGAAGTTGGACTGTTAGAATAAGGAAAGTCCAATCCGGATTTTTAAAGGGTAGTTTGGTCTTTTCCTTACCCTTTTATTTCAATTCGTTTTTTTTTTAATTAATTAGGGGCCTAAGCTGAATTAGATCAGTTTACGCTTTTGGAAGAAGGGTTAGGGTTTTGAGAGAAGAGAAAAGAAGAGGAGCAAGAAGAAGAATCGCCAAGATCGTTGAAGTTTAACTTGTGGAATTCGTCGGGGGTGATCCCTAAAAGGTATGTGAGATCTTTTTGTGTTGGGTTAGTTCACCCACACACCAACTTGTTTCAATCCAATTATCTTGAGTTGTTTACATGTTGAAGAAGTAAGGTTCTTGAAGAACAAATTGTAGAATTCTTGTTGGTTGAGTTGTTGATGCTTGGGGGTGAGTTGATTCATGTTTCCGAGTTGTTTTTTGAGTTAGATTGGTTGTATATTGAGGGTACAATTGATCCTAAGTGTTTGGGGGAAGGAACTATGGAAGTTAGGGAGGTTTAGAGAGGAAGAACGGAAGAGAAAAGTCAGAAGTCGCTGGGCAAAAGGGCTGGGGTGCCGAGCCTGCCAGAGCGCCACAAAAACTTCTCTGAAGTTTCGCCTCTGGCATGTCGCACCAGCCAGAGCACCAGCCAGACCTCTCTAAAGTTTGAGGGCTGGCGCCCCGCGCCTCTCAGAGTGCCAGGGACGCCAGTTCTCCTCATTCATTCCCCACCTTTTCGTACTTGTTCCTAAGCGATGTACCTATGTTTTCTAGTTGTTTACCACACTCTAAGGTACATCTAAACATCATGAAATCATCCATAAACATGAGATTCATGAACCTTGAATCCATAATCCAATTCAAGGAAAGTTAAGATCAAAGTCAAAGAAGTTAAGAGTCAAGTCTAGAAGTTAAGAAGCAAGTCAAAGCAAAGTTTCTTATAGTTTTCAAGAGTCTTTAACAAACGTTTTAACTTCATTTTAAGGCTCAAGTTTCAAGTAAAGTAAAGAGTAAAGAGTTTAGTTCATTTCTCAAAAGTTATTAGGGAACTAAGTATTCCCAAAGAAGTTTATAAATGTTTTCACATTTGAGCAAGAAAGGAACTATGATTTTTCAAAGAGCCTTCGGGCTAGTTTTCAGAAAAGAGAAATAGCTTTCTAAATGAAGCGAGCAGGGAAACTGAGATTTCCAAGATAGCCTTTGAGCTAAGTTTTTGAGCACTAATCTCAAATCACAGAAGAAGTATGTTTTTAAACATAAAGAACTAAGTATATTTTTGGGAGTAGTATTGAGCACCGATATGGGGATGCGAGTTCATATTAACTCAAGTCTCCATAAACCATGTAGCCATCATGGGTAAAAAGGGTCATACTTTTTAGATGAATCATTTTCACATAGACTAGTGGATCCACTTAGTGAGTTAGCTTTCTATATCATGGCAAGGTATAGGATGGGCCTCGGCAGCGTGAGGTAAAGCGTTGTATCATCACTATAGTTCTTAAGTGATGGTTGTCGGTTAGAGCAACTCCCACAACAGTAGTAGCATGGTTCCTCAAGGGGTTCTGCTTAGTGTGAATAGGGGTATGAGACTTCATTCATGCATTGCACAAGTAGACTTTGAGAGGGAGCATGGTTTGTCTTTTTATGATATTATGATTATGAATTGACAACATGTTTTCAACAGTTTTCTTTATATTGCGCTTGTTTTAAACTACTTTATAATGAAATAAGTTTATTTAAGTATTCAGGAGTTGAGAAGAGTCAAGGTAAGTGTTTCTTTCATAATCTCTTTCGAGCCTATGTTGTTTTAGCATTCCAACTCGCATACTCGTACATTCAATGTACTGATGCCAGTTGGCCTGCATCGTATTATGATGCAGACACAGGTAACTAGGATCTGCATCCAGCGTATTCGTTGATCCAGTGAGCAGTTCAAAGTCTGTTGGTGAGCCTTTTTGCATTTCAGAGGACTCTTTACATTGCTTTCAGTTTTAGTATTAGTTCATTAGGATGTCGTGGGCCTGTCCCGACATCCATCTCAGTTGTTTAGAGGCTTCATAGACAGTCAGACAGTTAGTATTGAGTCTCTCATCTATGTATTTGCAAATACTTTGTTTTGAGACATAAGTTGTCATTTTGGCTAAGATGTTATCATTTAAACTATTACATGAGTTTATTTTGTTGAGTTAAGTCTTCCGCTGAGTTAAGTAAGCCATGCCAAGGGTTCGCTTAGGGCCAACAATGGTCTCCGAGTGCCAGCCACGTCCAGGGTGTAGGCTCGAGGCGTGACAAACTACTTCAAGAGATGTGTGGATGATTCTGGAAACTGAGTTTCAAGGTTTCTCAAAGGTGATTACTGGGAAATTACTATCTCTTCGTCGTGATTTTGAAATATTGTTTATGAAAAAAGTTAATTTGTGCAAGTCTTTTTTATCAAGAGTTAGTGAATAATTGTAAACCAAATGAAATCATATGCTGAAGAGTTTTTCACCATGAGCCTACACTCTAGACGTGGCTATTATATACTCCGCTATTATATAACAAGTGTGGACTAAAAAGACTTTTGTACTTCACTTTGTTACTTTGATGTTGATCTTGTGCAAGCTCATTCGAAATTAACTTTATACATACATCTTTGTATACAATAGTGGAGTTAAATTTTTATTAAGGAATTAAGTCAAATTAAAATATAAAAAGTAAATATATAATGAAGTTAACGAAAATTACTATAGTATATATTATATTCTTTTTAATTTATCTACACCTACAATATAATTTTTCATGAAGAATATATTTAATACTAGAGGTGTACATGGTCGGGTTGGTTCGAATTTTTCAAATATCAAATCAAACCATTTGTGTCGGATTTTTGAATTTATAAACCAAACCAAACTAATAAAACTCGGGTTTTTTCGAATTTTTTCGGGTTTTTCGGATTTTCGGGTTTTTTCGGTAAAGTATTCATACGAACATATAATTTACTTGTACTTCAAATATTTCTTTAGTCCTACTAAAATACAACTATCTAGGTGTTTCTTAAGAAAATAACACAAAATATGATAAGATTAATGACACTAAAACATCCAAAAAATAATAATAATAATGAAATCGCGTAAAACAAATATTGCAAATTAATAAGCGATAATGAAAATGATCATAATTTAAAAGTACTAAATCATGCTAAAATAAGTTTAATAAGTATTAGTTACATGACTAAATATTAAAGGAAATTAAAATTAGATTATGTATTTTAATTGTCTTAACCTATGTAAAACTAAAGAACAAATATTCAATATTATTGTCATTCTTAGTGGTGAATTGATTTTCTTTTTGCATTAGTATTAATTAGATTTTGATTTAGGCTTTATTATAATTACCAATATCTATGAACTATAATCTTTATTGGGTCATTAAGAATTTTAACTTTCAAACATGAAATAATATATTAAAAGATAAAAACTATGAAAAAGTATAAGAAATATTTAAAAATTATATCAAAGTAAATATTTTTACGTATAAAATAAAATTTTAAAATTATATATATAATGTCGGGTTGATTTGGTCTCGGGTTGATTTTTTTTAGTTGAAACCAAACCAACCCAAATGTAGTCGGGTTTTTTTTCAATACCAAACCACTAATCGGATTATTTTTTCGGTTTGACTCAATTTGCAGTTTGATTCGATTTTCGGTTCAATTTTGCACACCTCTAATTAATACTATTATCAAATTGGAGAATGCTTTTGTGAAAATTACAAGTACTAGACATAATACTAATAATGTATAAATATTAGGTGAAATAAGTAATATGAAAGATTGTCACAAGAAAAATGATTCTGCCCATAAACAAGAGAGGTCATTTTTCTTCTTTTAGTGAATTTTTTCTTTTGCCAAATATAAAATTACATAATATCAAACATCAAAAAATGACCTATCCATGCAACATTTTTTTAGAAGTCATTTTCTATAGTCATATTTTTTTATTTTTTTTATAAAGAAAAAAAAAAATACTAATACTATCCACTATTTCTATAGCAGTAGCCCTCCACCCCCACCCCACCCTTAAATTTAAAGAAACTATTTAATGGTACCAAAAATTTAACTTCAATCGCAGAACTTAATATAATTTTACGAATAGAGTCAAAGAATAATAATATATACGTAATTTTATTTTAATTTTGTACAATCAAAGATATTATTATTTTTATTTTCGATCGACTTCGACCTTTAATGATACCAAAATCCATATAGAATAAAAGAAGAATGTGCGAATATTAGTTGGTGCATAATATGTTTCCACAAGTAACTTGTCAAACAAGATATATATAATTGATAGTTGAATGTTTATTTCCTTGAAATTACTGTAATTGACTAATGACTTTATCCTTTTGACCTTTTCGTAGTTGGCTTTGTCTTAATCACAATTAACTTAATTTTCAACAGCCTTAAGTATACTAAACATCTATATATATATATATATATAAGAGAGGTGATAGCGCTTACATGTCAGCGTCTCAATTAATCTCCATTTTTAAAATTTTAAAATATTAATTAATTATATATTTGCAGTCTGTTTACGTCATTTATGAAAAAATTGAAACAAACACGTGTAATATTCACAATTAATCACTCATTTTAATAATTAAAATAACAATTAATTAAACCAACTATTGACAGGTGTCAAATAGAAATTTGAAACAAACACGTGTCCTATTCATAATTTATCACTCATTTTAATTTGCTATTTTTTCTAATATATATATATATATATATATATATATATATATATATATATATATATACACACTGTACGGTCAAATATATACACACTGTACGGTCAAATACTATTGTTTATAATAGGGGTGTTCATGGTTTGGATAAAAATCGATTCAAATCGAAAAACTAAACCAAATCGATTAAATGAACCGATTTAATTTGGGTTTTGGTTTGGTTTGGTTTTAGATTATTAAGAACCGATAGTATTTGGTTTGGTTATGGTTTTGTTCGAAAACAATCGAAGAAATAACCGAACCGAACCGACAAGTTATATACATAAATTTTATTATTATACATACATAATATATTATATTCATAAACAATTTTAAAGATTTTATATATGTTTCATCAAAATTTATTTATAATTACTTATGAAAGAAAAAATATCCAAGGTGAAAACATTTTTCTTATTGGTTTCATGCATATGAGTGTTTATGGAAATTCTTTGTGGGACTGAAAATGTCATTGTCTCTTCCTTCTATGCCAAAATAGTGAATTTTGAAGTTTTATTCAGTAAATTCAATGATGAAGTTCTGTAATGTCAGTCATTCTAACTATTTTTTTTGTTTGAATGGATTGTTGTCACTTTTTTCACGTTTTGAATGAATTGTTCCTTTTATTTTTATGTATGGTTAATAACCGAATAACGGAACCAAACCAAACCAAAACCGAAAACAACCAAACCGATAAATGTATTTTACTAGATTTGTATTACAAAATAATTAAGTATAATCTTAAGTAGACAAGATAGCCATTTGTAGTTATTATTAATGAGAAATTTAAATATCTTCTTAAATAAAGAGATTTATTTTAAGCAAAAAAATAATCTTTCAAAGGTATGCATTGGTACCTTCTGAACATTTTTTTAAGGTACAATTCAAAAATATTTTTTTAACTAAAGCATACAAGAAAAAATTATTAACTGGACAATATTTTAAAAAAAAATAAATCGAATGAACTATACACATACACAAAAATATTTTATTTTTATTAATTGAAAAAAATATTCAAATAATGATAAACAAATAAATCCACAAATAAGATGTTTAAGACTGAAATTAATCATTGAAATAAAAAGTTTTTTAAAAAATCACATGTGAGAAGTATCAAATATATTACTGAACTTTGTGAGAAGTATCACATTAAAGGAAGTTTCTAAAATTACCTTGAATGTAATTAACTTATTTATAGTATTATGTCATATTTTCACTATAAAATATCAAAAATAAAATAATAACACAAAAAATTACTTTCTTATCTTTTAATACATAAAATTCATCTAACTATTAAATTTATCAAGAGAAGGCTTGCCCTAGACTATGACCGAAATCTCAGAGACACACCTTAACTAAACTAATGTCCTATTACCCCCTGAACTCATTTTATATATAATTGTCACACCCCGAGCCTACACCCTAGGGGGACTGGCACTCGAGAACCATTGCTGGCCCTAAGCGAAACCTTGGCCTGACTTACTTACTCAGCGGAAGACTTAGACATAGGAAAGAGAATCCAAAAACAAGATAACTCAACATGTCTCAAAACTAAACTCATAATGTTTTAAGAAAATAAACATTTAACTTAGCCAAAGTGGCAACTCAAAGCTGAACATAAGCCAATAACAAAATGATGACGAATGAACTAACATTTGACTAACTATCTATGAAGCCTCTAAAACAACTAAGATGGATGTCAGGACAGGCCCACGACATCCTAACGAACTAAAATGGTAAAGTAATGAAAAGGGGGAATCCTCCGGAAGCAAGGAGGCTCACGAACAACTCTGAAGCTCAACCATGCACTGGATGTTGATCCTGGTTACATGCGTCTGCATCATAATAAGATGCAGGCCAACTGGCATCAGTACATTGAATGTACGAGTATGCTAGTTGGAATGCTAAATACAACATAGGCTTGAAAGAAATCAGAAGAACCTACCTGACTCAACTCAACTCAACATAACTGAACTCATTTCAATATAAAGCAATTTAAAACAAGTGCAATATAAAGAAAAGTTATTTAAAACATGATGTCAACTCTATGTATTTAGAAATACAATAATAACTCTATATGTATGCAAAGATACAATATGAACTCTGTTTGTACATGAAAATATAAATATTTATGATGTATATAAAAATATAAAATAATGTTATGGGAGTTTCTCTAACCGACAACCATCACTTAAGAGCTATAGTGATGATATAGTGTTTCTTGGCCCCACACTACCAGGGCCATCATATACCTTGCCGGGGGTATAGAACATGAACTACTAAGTGGATCCACTAGTCTATGATCTAAAAAGTATGACCCTTTTCTACCCATTATGGCTACATGGTTTATGGGGGCTAAGGGTTCTCTGAACGCTCCCTCATATCGGTGTTCAATACTACTCCCAAAATATGATACTAGTTCTTTATGTTTAAAAAACATACTTCTTCTATGATTTGAAATTAGTGCTCAAAAACTTAGCTCAAAGGCTATCTTGGAAATCGAAGTTTCCCCTCTTGCTTCATTTAGAAAGCGATTACTCTTTTTTGAAAACATGCCCGAAGGCTCTTTGGAAATTGAGGTTTTCTTTCTTGTTTAAATGTGAAAACATTTTAAACCCTTTGGGAATACATAGTCCCCATATACTTTTGAAGAAATGAACTTCAAGCTTTACTATTTACTGAACTCAAAACTTAAGTCTTAAAACAAAGTTAAAACGTTTGCAAAAGACTTTTGAAAAACTTTAAGAACTTCTCTAGACTTTGATCTTAATTGCTCTTGACTTGATTCTTAACTGGTCCTTGAATTGTATTATGGATTCAAGGATTTTGATTTGTAATAGGAAGCATCACATGATGTTTAGGAATGATCTTAAGTAGCTAAACATGAGAAAAGTCACGAAACCACCGTCTTGGAACAAGTTCGTGATGCGGAGGTGTTTTAAATAATTACTCGCGAAATTAAATTTTGAGGAAGAGGAGTCCGCATCCTAACCGTGACGCGAAGCAACTTTTTGTACACTGGGGGAGCAAGTCCATGTCCAAATCACGCTCGACTTTTTCCTTCTCCGTTTTACAACACCAAAACTCGACTATTGATCTCAAATTCATTTTAGATTCCGATATCCAGCATATCTACTCAAGAACCTAACTCAAAACAACTCTAAAACTCAATGTAAAGGTCTCTGAAACTCCTCAATTCAACCCAATTCAAGAACGACATTTAAATTCAAGAATACATGTCAAGAACATCAACTTTCAAACTATTTTAGGACAAATTTCTCTGAACTAAAACATGTTTGGCGCGTGGGTGAATGAACTCAACGCTATGAAAGACTCACATACCTTGTAAGATGAATTCCTTGGTGAATCCACAACCAAAATCGATCGTTCTTGGCGAACTTTGAGCTTTTTTTCTCCTTTCTCCTCTTTTCTCTTTTCTCCAAGCTCTAGCGTGAATTTCCAATTGACTAAACTGATCTCATTCTGATTTGACCCTTAATTAATTCACTAAAACGAACTAAATTAATTGGATAAGGAAAATCCGGATTGGACATTTCCTTATTCGAACAACCCAATTTCCAATGGGCATAACTCACTCATACGAACTTAGAATCGCGCAAACTCAGCGGCGTTGGAAATATCATTCCAAGATCTTTCCTACCATATCTGGAAGTACCTCTAACTCATCCTGAGCTAGATGTTATGACCGTTTGAAGTTGGCCAAAACTCAACTTTTCTTAACTTAAGACAAATTTCCAGATTTTCATTCTTTCCAAAAATAACTATTTCCATTTATTAGCTTCTTCCTAGTTATTTCAATTTGCGAGATGTTACAATAATGTTGTACACTTTTGGCTTATGTGGCACACCCCGTGACTCCACGCAGTTGAGGCACGTGGGAGATATTTGGATGCCACGTAAGCTAAAAAGGTGTATAAAATTACAAAATAAAATGAGTTCAGGGGGGTAATAGGACCTTAGTTTAGTTAAGGTGTGTCTCTGGAATTGGGTCATAGTCTAGGGAGGTACTTCTACCTTTTCCTTAAATTTATCACATGAAACTTATCTTTCTATATTTAACACATAAAAGTACAAACTTTATTTTTTAAAAAAAGATTTGTTATTATCTATAAAGAATAATCTTTAAATTTTATCATAAAAAAATATTTTATTCATTTTTTAAAAGATGATTATTAAATAGAATAATCAAATCAGTATATTAGTGAAGAGAAAAAACAATCAAATCATATTATTTTTTAATATTAATGATAGTGTATTAAGTATACTATAATGAAATTAAAATAAAGAAAACAAATGAAATATTATCCCCAACAAATTTTGTGTTA
>NC_064290.1:55259815-55308125 GCF_019186545.1 Solanum stenotomum
TGCATAGATATCAAAAAAATACGCGGAGTCAAAAAAAAATCGCCTTAATCGGACACCCGAGCCTCGAGTTATGGTCGTTTGTAGTTTGAAAAATTCAATGCTACCTTCAATCTTTAAGAGGCTGAATTTTCAGACGGCCGTAACTCTCGGCTCGCACGTCCCTTTGACACAATTTTTTTTTTAATCCTCGTATTTTCACGAGATCTATTTGAAAAACCCATCCCCATTGTTCGAATTTCCTTTTATTATTTTCACCACGTTTCAACGCGCGCACGAATCAGTAATAGGCATTTTTTCGACAAATTGCTCGCGCAAACCGCCCTCAGGCAGTTTGCCTGCGTAGATATCAAAAAAATACGCAGATTCAAAAAAAAAATCGCCTTAATCGGACACCCGAGACCCGAGTTATGGCCGTTTGAAGTTTGAAAAATTCAAAGCTACTTTCAATCTTTAAGATGCTGAATTTTCAAATGGCCGTATCTCTCGGCTAGAACGATCGTTTGACGCAATTTTGTTTTTGAACCCTCGTATTTTTTCGAGATCTATTTGAAAAACCCATCCCCTTTATTGGAATTTCCTTTTTATTTTTTCGTCACTTTTCTACCCGCATAAGAATCAGTAAAAGTCATTTTTTCGAAATATGGCTCGCGCAAACCACCTTTGGGCAGTTTGGTTGCGTAGATATCAAAAAAATACGTGGATCCAAAAAAAAAATTGCCTTAATCGGACATTCGAGGTTCGAGTTATGGCCGTTTGAAGTTTGTAAAATTAAAAGCTACCTTCAATCTTTAAGATGCTGAATTTTCAAATGGCCGTAACTCTCGGCTCGAACGTCCGTTTGACGCATTTTTATTTTTGAACCGTTGTACTTTTTCGAGATATGTTTGAAAAACCCATCCCCTTTATTGGACTTTCAGTTTTATTTTTTCGTCACTTTTCTACGCGCATAAAAATCAGTAAAAGGCGTTTTTTCGAAAAACGGCTTGTGCAAATCGCCTTTAGGCAGTTTGATTGCGTAGATATCGAAAAAATACGCGGATTAAAAAAAATCGCCTTAATCGGACACCCGGGGCCAGAGTTATAGCCGTTTGAAGTTTGAAAAATTCAAAGCTACCTTCAATTTTTAAGATGCTGAATTTTCAAATGGCCGTAACTCTCGGCTCGAACGTCCGTTTGACGCAATTTTTTTGTGAACCCTCATATTTTTTCGGGATATATTTGAAAAACCAATCCCCTTTATTGGAATTTCCTTTTTATTTTTTCGTCACTTTTCTACGCGCATAAGAATCAGTAAAAAGCATTTTTTCGAAAAACGATTCGCGCAAACTCCCTTTAGGCAGTTTGATTGCGTAGATATCGGAAAAATACGCGGATTCAAAAAAGATCACCTTAATCGGACACCCGAGGCCCGAGTTATGGCCGTTTGGAGTTTGAAAAAGTCAAAGCTAACTTCAATATTTAAGATGCTGAATTTTCAAATGGCCGTAACTCTCGGTTCGAACGTCCGTTTGACGCAAATTTTTCTTTGAACCCTCGTATTTTTTCGAGATCTATTTGAAAACCCCATCCCCTTTATTAGCATTTCCTTTTTATTTTTTCGTCACATTTCTACGCACATAAGAATCAGTAAAAGGTATTTTTTCGAAAAACGGCTCGCGCAAACCGCCTTTTGGCAGTTTGGTTGCGTAGATATCGAAAAAATTCGCGGATTCAAGAAAAAGTCGTCTTAATCGGACACCCGAGGTTCGAGTTATAGCCGTTTGAGTTTGAAAAATTCAAAGCTACTTTCAATCTTTAAGATGCTGAATTTTCAAATGGCCGTAACTCTCGTCGCGAATGTCCGTTTGACGCAATTTTTTTTTGAACCCTCGTATTTTTTAGATATCTATTTGAGAAACCCATCCCCTTTATTGGAATTTCCTTTTTATTTGTTCGTCACTTTTCTACGCGCATAAGAATCAGTGAAAGGCGTTTTTTTCAAAAAACGGCTCGCGCAAACAGCCTTTAGGCAGTTTGGTTACGTAGATATCGAAAAAATACGCTGATTCAAAAAAAAATCGTCTTAATCGGACACCCGAGGTTCGAGTTATAGCCGTTTGAGTTTGAAAAATTAAAAGATACCTTCAATCTTTAAGATACTGAATTATCAAATGGCCGTAACTCTCGGGTCGAATGTCCGTTTGACGCAATTTTTTTTTGAACCCTCGTATTTTTTCGAGATCTGTTTGAAAAAACCATCCCCTTTATTAAAATTTCCTTTTTATTTTTTCGTCACTTTTCTATGCGCATAAGAATCAGTAAAAGGCATTTTTTCGAAAAACGGCTCGCATAAACCGCCTTTTGGCAATTTGGTTGCGTCGATATTTAAAAAATACGCGGATTCAAAAAAAAATCGCCTTAATCGGACACCCGAGGCCCGAGTTATAGCCGTTTGAAGTTTGAAAAATTCATAGCTACCTTCAATCTTTAAGATGCTGAATTTTCAAATGGCCGTAACTTTCAGCTCGAACGTCCATTTGACGCAATTTTTTCTTTCAACCCTCTTATTTTTTCGAGATCTATTTGAAAAACCCATCCCTTTTATTGGAATTTCTTTTTTTGCCGTCACTTTTCCACGCGCATAAGCATCAGTAAAAGGCATTTTCTCAAAAAACGGCTTGCGCAAACCCCCTTGATGCAGTTTGGTTACGTAGATATCAAAAAAATACGCGGATTCAAAAAAAAATCGCTTTAATCGGACATCCGAGGCCCGAGTTATGGCCGTTTGAAGTTTGAAAAATTCAAAGCTACCTTCAATTTTTAAGATGCTGAATTCTCAAATGGCCGCAACTCTCCGCTCGAACGTCCGTTTAACGCAAATCTTTTTTGAACCCTCGTATTTTTTTGAGATCTGTTTGTAAAACCCATCCCCTTTATTGGAATTTCATTTTTATTTTTTCGTCACTTTTCTACGCGCATAAGAATCAGTAAAAGGCATTTTTTCGAAAAACGGCTTGCGCAAACCGCCTTTAAGCAGTTTGGTTGCGTAGATATCGAAAAAATACGCTGATTCAAAAAAAAATTGCCCTAATCGGACATCCGAGGCCCGAGTTATGGCCGTTTGAAGTTTGAAAAATTCAAAGCTACCTTCAATCTTTAAGATGCTGAATTTTCAAATGGCCGTAACTCTCGGTTCGAACATCCGTTTGACGTAATTTTTTTCTGAACCCTCGTATTTTTTCGAGATCTATCTGAAAAACCCATCCCCTTTATTGGAATTTCCTTTATATTTTTTCGTCACTTTTCTACGCGTATAAGAATCAGTAAAAGGCATTTTTTCGAAAAACGGCTAGCACAAACCGCCTTTAGGCAGTTTGTTTGCGTAGATATCGAAAAAATACGCGGATTCAAAAAAAAAGCCGCCTTAATCGGACACCCGAGGCCCGAATTATGGCCATTTGAAGTTTGAAAAATTCAAAGCTACCTTCAATCTTTATGATGATGAATTTTCAAATGGCCGTAACTTTCGGCTCGAACGTCCGTTTGACGCAATTTTTTTGTGAACCCTCGTATTTTTTCGAGATCTATTTGAAAAACTCATCCCCTTTATTGGAATTTCTTTGTTTTTTTCGTCACTTTTCTACGCGCATAAGAATCAGTAAAAGGCGTTTTTTTGAAAAACGGCTCGCGCAAACCGCCTTTAGGCAGTTTGTTTTCGTAGATATCAAAAAAATACGCAGATTCAAAAAAAAATCGCCTTAATCGGACAACCGAGGCCCGAGTTTTGGCCGTTTGAAGTTTGAAAAATTCAAAGCTAACTTCAATCTTTAAGATGCTGAATTTTCAAATGGTCGTAACTCTCGGCTCGAACGTCCGTTTGAAGCAATTTTTTCTTTGAACCGTCATATTTTTTCGAGATCTATTTGAAAAACCCATCCCCTTTATTAGCATTTCCTTTTTATTTTTTCGTCACATTTCTACGTGCATAAGAATCAGTAAAAGGCATTTTTTTGAAAAACGGCTCGCGCAAATCGCCTTTAGGCTGTTTGGTTGTGTAGATATCGAAAAAATACGCGGATTCAAAAAAAAACAGCCTTAATCGGACACCCGAGGCGCTAGTTATGGCCGTTTGAAGTTTGAAAAATTCAAAGCTACCTTCAATCTTTAAGATGTTAAATTTTCAAATGGCCGTAACTCTCGGCTCGAATGTCCGTTTGACGCAATTTTTTTTTTGAACCCTCGTATTTTTTCGCGATCTATTTGACAAACCTATCCCCTTTATTGAAATTTCCTTTTTATTTTTTCGTCACTTTTCTACGCGCATAAGAATCAGTAAAATGCGTTTTTTCAAAAAACGTCTAGCGCAAACCGCCTTTAGGCAGTTTGTTTCCGTAGATATCGAAAAAATATGCGGATTAAAAAAAAAATCGCCTTAATTGGACACCCGAGGCCCGAGTTATGACCGTTTGAAGTTTGAAAAATTAAAAGCTACCTTCAATTTTTAAGATGCTGAATTTTCAAATGGTCGTATCTCTCGGCTCGAACGTCTGTTTGACTCAATTTTTTTTTGAACACTCATATTTTTTCGAGATCTATTTGAAAAACCCATCCCCTTTATTAGAATTTCCTTTCTATTTTATCGTCACTTTTCTACGCGCGTAAGAATCAGTAAAAAGTGTTTTTTCTAAAAACAGGTCGCGCAAACCGCCTTTCGGAAGTTTGGTTGCGTAGATATCAAAAAAATACGCGGATTCAAAAAAAATCGCCTTTATCGGACATCCGAGGCCCGAGTTATGGCCGTTTGAACTTTGAAAAATTCAAAGTTACCTTCAATCTTTAAGATACTGAATTTTCAGACGGCCGTAACTCTTGGCTCGCACGTCCGTTTGACGCAATTTTTTTTTTGAATCCTCGTAATTTCACGAGATCCATTTGAAAAACTCATCCCCGTTGTTCGAATTTCCTTTTTTTTTCTCACAACGTTTTGACGTGCGCACGAATCAGTAAAAGATATTTTTTTGAAAAACGGCTCATGCAAACCGCCTTCAGGCAGGTTGGCTGCGTAGATATCGAAAAAATACGCGGATTTTAAAAAAAAATCGCCTTAATCGGACACCTGAGACCCGAGTTATGGCCGTTTGAATTTTGAAAAATTCAAAGCTACCTACAATCTTTAAGATGCTGAATTTTCAGACGGCCGTAAATCTCGGCTCGCACGTCCGTTTGACGCAATTTTTTTTTGAATCCTCGTATTTTCACGAGATCTATTTGAAAAACTCATCCCCCTTGTTCGAATTTCCTTTTATTTTTTTCACCACGTTTCGACGCGCGCACGAATCAGAAAAAGATGTTTTTTCGAAAGACGGCTCGCGCAAACCGCCTTCAGGCAGTCTGTCTGTGTAGATATCGAAAAAATACGCGGATTGAAAAAAAAAATCGCCTTAATCGGACACCCGAGGCCTGAGTTATGGCCGTTTGAAGTTTGAAAAATTCAAAGATACCTTCATTCTTTAAGATGCTGAATTTTCAGACGACCATAACTCTTGGCTCGCACATCCGTTTGACGTAATTTTTTTTTGAATCCTCGTATTTTCACGAAATCTATTTGAAAAACCCATCCCCCTTGTTCAAATTTCCTTTTATTATTTTCACCACGTTTCGACGCGTGTACGAATCAGTAAAAGACATTTTTTCGAAAAATTGCTTGCGTAAACCGCCCTCAGGCAGTTTGGCTGCGTAGATATAGAAAAAATACGTGGATTCAAAAAAAAATCGCCTTAATCGGACACGCTAGGCCCGAGTTATGGCCGTTTGAAGTTTTATAAATTCAAAGCTACCTTCAGTCTTTAAGTTGCTGAATTTTCAAACGGCCGTAACTCTCGGATCGTACGTCCGTTTGACGCAATTTTTTCTTTGAATCCTCGTATTTTTTCGAGATCTATTTGAAAACCCATCCCCTTTGTTCCAATTTCCTTTTTTTTTCTCATCACTTTTCTACACATATAAGAATCAGTAAACGGCATTTTTTGGAAAAATCGGTTCGCACAAACCGCCTTTAGGCAGTTTGGTTGCGTATATATCAAAAAAATATGCGGATTCTAAAAAAATCGCCTGAAACGGACACCCAAGGCCCGATTTATGGCCGTTTGAAGTTTCAAAAGTTCAAAGCTACCTTCAATCTTTAAAATGCTGTATTTTCAAATGGTCGTAACTTTGGGCTCGAACGTCCGTTTGACGCAATTTTTTTTTGATTCCTCGTATTATTTTGAGATCTATTTGAAAAACCCATCCCCTTTCTTTTGATTTCCTTTTTTTTTTCTCCTCATATTACTACTCGTATAAGTATCAGTAAAAGGGTTTTTTGGAAAAATCGGCTCGCGCAAACCGCCTTTAGGAAGTTTGGTTGTGTAGATATCAAAAAAATATGCAAATTCAACAAAAGAATCGCCTGAAACGGATATCCGAGGCCCGAGTCATGGCCGTTTGAAGTTTCATAAATTCAAAGCTACCTTCAATCTTCAAGATGTTGAATTTTCAAATAGTCATAACTTTGGGCTCGAAAGTTCGTTTGACGCAATTTTTTTTGATTCCCCGTATTTTTCTGAGACCTATTTGAAAAACCCATCCCCTTAATTTGGATTTCCAATTTTTTTCATCATATTTCTACTCGTATAAGAATCAGTAAAACGCGATTTTGAAAAATAGGCTCACGCAAACGGCCTTTAGGCAGTTTGGTTGCGTAGATATCAAAAAAATAAGCGGATTAAAAAATAAATCCCTTGAAATGGACAACCGAGGGCCGAGTTATGGCCGTTTGAAGTTTCATAAATTCAAAGCTACCTTCAATCTTTAAAATGCCAAATTTTCAATTGGTCGTAACTTTGGGCTCGAACGTCCGTTGGATGCAATTTTTTTTTTTGATTCCTTGTATTTTTTTGAGATCTATTTGAAAAACCCATCCCTTTTATTTGGATTTCCTTTTTTTTTTCTCGTCATATTTCTACTCGTATAAGAATCAGTAAAAGGCATTTTTGGAAAATTCAGTGCGCGCAAACCGCCTTTAGGCTATTCGATTACGTAGATATCAAAAAAATACGCGTATTCAAAAAAAAAATCGCCTGAAACAGACAACCGAGGCCCGAGTTAAGGCTATTTGAATTTTCATAAATTCAAAGTTACCTTCAATCTTTAAGATGCTGAATTTTTAAATGGTCGTAACTTTGGGCTCGAACGTCCGTTTGACGCAATTTTTTTTTTAATTCCTCGTATTTTTTCGACATCTATTTGAAAAAATCTATCCACTTTCTTTGGATTCCCTTTTTTTTCTCGTCATATTTCTACTCGTATAAAAATCAGTAAAAGGCGTTTTAGGAAAAATCGGCTAGCACAAACCGCCTATAGGCAGTTTGGTTGCATAGATATCGAAAAAATACGCGGATTCAAAAAAAAAGTCGCCTGAAACGGACAACCGAGGCCCGAGTTATGGCCGTTTGAAATTTCATAAATTCAAAGCTATCTTCAATCTTTAAGATGCTGAATTTTCAAATGGTCGTAACTTTGGGCTCGAACTTCCGTTTGATGCAAAAAAAATTTTGATTCCTCGTATTTTTTTGAGATCTATTTGAAAAACCCATCGCCTTTAATTGGATTTCCTTTTTTTTTTCTCGTCATATTTCTTGTCGTATAATAATCAGTACAAGGCATTTTTGGACAAATCGGCTGGCGCAATCAGCCTTTAGGCATTTTGGTTTCGTAGATATCAAAAAAATACGCGGATTCAAAAAAAAATCGTCTGAAACGGACAACCGAGTCCCAAGTTATGGCCGTTTGCATCGTACTTTAGCGGATACTTTCTTCTTATCAGCGCCTCAACTTTGTTTACTCCCCTAAACGGCTTCCTCGCCTACCAGTTTCAACATTAGGATGGCATAGTATAGAAGTTTTCTCCCTGTTTCCAGTGTGCTAATAAACTAGAAATCATGATTTAAATAATTCTAATACATAATAACTAACATAAATTTATTCAATCATATATATGATATTCAGGAATATATGAAATTAGTTCCGCATATTTTTTGAACAATATACCTTTGCCTCTTGCTTAGCCATGCTATCTGAAATATCTGACTGGATTTCAGATTTATCCATTAACTTTTAAGTAATTAGTATCTTAAGAGAATTTTTTGAGAAGAGAGTTTTTATTTAGGCGTTGCCCCCCTTACAATATTTACAACTGTGTCTATATATAGACATACAAACTTACTATCCTAAATACTTATCCTAACACATGTTCACTACTATTTACTACTATTCATGACTAACTATTCATGAATAGTTCTTATTTTGTCTACCACTATCTACTTTACGACTTATTTGCAAATATTAATAATGTACACTATCTACTACATACACTTGTCATTATTTGACAAAAGACCCATACCTATTCCATACCTACTTTATGACACTTATTTGACAAACTTTACATTATTACATGTAACTTCTTCCGTTTATCTTGACAACTTTATATTTACATTATTCTACATAACTTTTTTTTGTTCTTATCTCCTTCTTGTTTTCTTCCTCGTTAATTATTCCAGCAGGACCTCTGGAATTATATTATCTTTTCCGTTGCACTTTGAACATATATGGTCCGGGTATTTATGACCAATTAGCTTGCAATATCTGGTTAATAATTCTGCTGAAATAAATCCTTCTTTTAATGCTCGTGTCGTAGGTCGTTCTTCTGGCTTTAGTAGCGATAAAATCCATCTTTGGACTTCATCCATATCTGCTTTTCTTAGCTCCCTTGAATTTGAATAAATCATTAATTGATCTCTTGCATAGTAGCTCCATATAGCATTTCCATTTAAATAATTGTTTGCTAATTCTTGTATGATAGTTGATATACCAATTATTCTTTTGTTGGCATAAAAACTTGGTATCTCTATTTTGCATATCTCTTCTTGTTGTTCGATGTCCTCGGGTATAATCATATCTTTAGTCAGTCCTATCTTGATAACCTGTATCGGAGGTTTTATCTCTTCGTATAATATCTCCGCTGGTGCTGTATAGAATTTAATATAAAATAAATTTCCTTTCGTAACTCTTTTGTATGTGATGAATGCTTTGTGTAGTTCTGGTATTCCACTAACTTCTTCTCCGTCGTATGTGTATACGGTATTTAACAGTCCGTAGTTGTAACATGTTCTTACTAAATTAGCGTTAGTTTTCGGTTGTGCAATTAACTTGTTATATCCTTGTAACTTTTGTGTCAAATAATCTTGGTTTGGTTCTTTTGTAGTTGATCTGGGGTTGCGGTTTAAATAGGTTTGGATTTTGTGGATATTTTCAATATAGGTTCGTGTGATGTAGTTATATGTCTTTTTCTCATTTTGGTTTTGCAAACTATCTGCGTATGTAGATGTTTGTGGTTCTATGGACACATGTCTAGGTGTCCTTTGGGTAAATGGTTTTGCAAATAGCTGGTTTAAGTTCACATTTTTATGTTGTTTATCGCTAACTTGTTTGCTTGTACCTGCAGCTGTATTTAAACAAACATTATGGGTTTTAAGGAGTTTCCCATCGTCTCCTTTTAGCTCTGGCTTTTTTCCGTCTTCCGATCGACGTAGCTCCGCATTTTTATAGTCATGCTGCTGACTAGCTTTAGACTTCAGATTATCTTCATTAGTCTTTAGCTTTTGTATCTCGTTGTCCATACTATCCACTTTTATACAAAGTGTAGTTATGGCTTTGAGTATCTCTTCCATTGTATTTTCGTTCTCAGTCTGAGTAGCTTTGTCTTGATAAGTAATCTGCAATAACATTCTTATCAGTTTTTATTACTTCAATTGTAAATGTGAAATTTAATATATTTAATACCAATCTCCTTATTTCTTTTGTTGTTACCGAATCTTGTATTTTTCTTGTTAGCCACCATTTTTCTTGTGTATTATCTGTTCTTATAATAAATTTGTTATATACAATATATGGTTCAAATGATAATAAACACTTATATACTGAATATAATTCTTTTCTATTTATTTCCCATTTATTTCTGTATTATTGAACGTTCCTGAATTATACCTGCAATGATGTTCTATTGTAGTGTCATCATACCTGTATTTTAATATTCCTCCATAACTTTTTTCACTCGCATCTGATTCTATTATATAAGTAAATTTTTTATTTTCATCTGGAAAGTATAGTTTAGGTAAGTTTTTACATAATAATTTTACCTTTTGTATTTGTATTTGGTCTTTTTTATAAAACTGATATTCTATATCTTTCTTTAATTTTTGTTGTAATGGTTTTAAATTTTCTGCTAATTTTGGTATGTATTCCCTTACTTGATTTACTAGTCCTAAGAATGATTGTAATTTTTTTTTTGTGTCTAGTTGTTCATTTTGAGTTAATTATTTTTTGTACTATATGTGTTTGCATTTTTATTCCGTTTTTATCAATTTGTATTCCTAAGAATTCTATTTGATTTTTCATTATATCAGCTTTCTTTTTTCTTAGACTTATACCTGAATATTTTATGATGTGTATAAATTTTTCTAATAATCTTATATGTTCATCTTGTGTTTTAGAGTATAATAATATATCATCAATGTACACTACACAATTTTATATTTGTTTAAAATAATTGTCCATAAAGTGTTGATATCTACCTGGTGCGTTTTTATATCCAAATGGTAATACATTTCATTCATAAAATCCTTGTGGTACAGTGAATGCTGTTAGTTTTTTAGATTCTTCTTCTAGTTTTAAGTGATAAAATCCTGATTTACAATCAAATTTGCAAAAATAATTATATCCTTGTAGTTGTCTTATCTTTAGTATTTTATTTGGTATCGGATAATTATATGTTTTAGTTTTTGCATTTAAATTTCTATAATCAATAACTATTCTGCTTTTTCCTCTTTTTTGTTCACTATGTTTATTTACGATAAATGTCAGGCTTGTGTGTTTACTATTGCTCTCTTGTATATATCATTTTTCTAGTAATTCATCTATATGTATCTTAAATTCGGTTAAATCATTAAAATTGTACTTTAATGGTTTTTGGGTTATTATACTGTTATTATCAATTAGCTCAATTTTTACTTTTGTTTTATGTTTTTCCTATCCTTGTAAACGATCCTCACTATATAATAATTCTAACTTATCTTGAATTATTTTTACTTTATTTATAGAGAATATAATTAATTCTATTTTAGGGTCTTCTTCTTTTATATTTTCTAATTTTTGTGTAATTTTTTCACTTCCTTTTATCCATTCTGTTGTCTTTCGTTTTTTATTATTTACTCTTTTTGCTCCTATTTTTTGTTTACACGGTGTCGTAAACCACCAGTGTGTTTTTGTTATTATATGTGGGTATAATTTTTCTAAAAATGGCATTCCTAATAGCATATCTTTTGTAGTTAACTCAAAGTTATATATTTCTTCTATAGTTAATATCTTATCCCATATTTGTGCTTTTATATTTTTTGCCTTATATGTGATCATGTTTCCTTCATTATTAAATCTCGTTACTACTATTGGTGTTTTTAATCTTTCCCATTTATCTTCTGGTAAAAAATTGTATTTACATATATTAGCTTCTGCTCCCGTATCTATCATTGGTGTATAATATCGGTTGTAATATCTTTCTATTATTATCTTTGCAAGTATATATATTTTCATATTTTTATCTTACCAAAGTCCTTTTTATTATTACTCTTTTATTTTCATAATTTATTGTTAACTGTTTGTCTTCTAGATTATATGGTTTTACTTGTTCTAACCATTTTATCCCTAAAATGATATTTTCATTTCCTTGATATATTTTGAATTTTATCACTATTGGTACTCCTCCGATGATTATTTCCTTTTCTGTAGTTTCTTCGGTATATATTAATGCTTTTGGTAGTTCGGAGCATGATTGTTCAATAGTTATTATTTCATCTTCCGTCACTAATTCTCTTGTAATATAGTTTTCTTCTCGTCCTGTATCTATTAATATTAAATATTTTCGTTGTTCCATTATTCCGGTTATGTAGTAATGATGTGGTTTTATATCTTCTTCTATTGATTTTTGTGGGGTTTTATCTATTCTCCTTGAGGTACTCATTTTTGATGATGTTTGGGGTATCTCATTGTTTATTCTTTTCGATGTGCTTAGTCTTTCTTTTACTATTTCTAAATCTTCTTCTATATCAATTTCATTATAACTATAATCATTTTTATCTATGACTGTAACTATTCTTTCAAAGGGATCTTCTATTTTTATTTTGTCTATTTTATTTTTTGCTGTTATTTTATGTTTTGTTGTTAGAACATATAAGTTTTTACATCTAGCTGTAAATATTTTACTTCCTGGGGCTAGTTCTATCCCTGACATTCGCCAGTATAATACTAGTGATTTATCTATATTTCTGTCATTTATTGCTACTGAGTAGTTAGCACTTATTATAAACTTAAATTTTTGGTATATGAGGTTACCTCTTACTGCACTTATTATACTTTTTTCTATGGGTTGTATAATTCTATCATCCGCTAAGTATATTTCTATGGGTGTATCTATTCCTTCTCTAAAACATGCTTTTATTAATATTTCTGTTCCTCCTAAATGTACATATTTAATTGGATTTTTAGCCTTAATATCTTGTATTTCTTTATTTATTATTCGTTTATTTATTATTGGTATTTTGGCCTTTCCTTTAGTGTATTTGCAATCTATGATATGTTCTCTTTGACTTACTACATAATATTCTTCTTTTTGTCGTTTAAACCAGTTTCTTACTGTTGGTATTTCGAATATTTTTGCTACGCTTAGGTCTAATTCTTTTCCTTTTATTTGTTCAAATATACTATTATCAAATATTATTTTCTGTTCTAAATATTCTTCGTCTTGATGTTCTTCTTTATTTATTGTTTGTATATCTGCTTCAGTCATTTGTTATATTATAGAATTCATTATCTGATTCTATTTCTATGTCATTATCTATTTCATTTTCCGATAATTCATATATACTATCATTGCTTTCTAATTCATAATCTACGTATTCTATTTGTGTATATTTTTCATCGTCTATTATTATTTCTGATATTTGTTTTTTCTTTGGATTTTTAGGTAATTTACAATCTCTAGCTATATGTCCTAATTTTCCACAATTATAACAAGTACATTCCGTTAGTTTTCTTTTTGGTCTATATGGTCTTTTGGTTTTGTAATTTTTTACATAGTACCTTCTTCTTGGTTTTTTATATTTATATTTTGATCTATATTTTTTATTATATTTCTTTCTATTTTTGTAATACTTATCCGTACAACCAAATTGGGGTGCTGTTTTATTTTTGCAACATGCTAAGTTCTTTATTAATATTTTTTCCATTTTTATTTTTTCTTTACGCTTTTCACATAGTTCCATAAACCATCGTTGCAAGAATTTCATTCTAGCTCCTAAGGTGTCCGTTAATTCTGCTTCATTCCAACTTTTTATTATTTTTGAATTAAAAGGTTCTGGTAATTTTGTAAAATATAATTTTCTTATTTCTTTACTTTCTTCTGTGCTATATGTTCCTTTATAATAATATTCTCTAAATGCACATGTATATTCATCTATGTAACACATTGCATATTGCTAATTTTGTCATTAGATTTCGATTTATGATTTTTTCTTTATTTTGTTCTTCTACTTCTGTTGTCATATTGATACTACTAAATTCATTTCTTATAGCTATTTCGTATTTATATAATATTTCCATGGTTGTAGTGGCTATTCCACCATCAAATTTTTTATTATTTCTTAAAGTTGTTAAGCTTTCATTTGTTAAATTTTGTAGCCATAATTTTACTGTTCCTATAAGTGTTCTTTCTATGTATCATGGTGCCTCTGCTATTACTATCTTGTTATCTATTAATTGTTTTGATATGTATCCTACCCATAATTGGATTGTTTTATTTATGTCTGCTACACAGTCTAAATCTAAAAATTCATGTTGTCCAGTTATTGGTTTAGGCGTCCATTTTTTATTTAATCTTTTATCCCATGTAGTTTTTTCGTTATAATATTTTGAATTAAAATTTTTTGGGTTTTTTACACCTGATGTGCTAGGTTTTTCTTCTATGTCTACGTCTTCTGTATTTACTTCTAAATTCTTTGTACTATCTATGTTTGCTAAAAGTTCCGTATATGTTTTGCTTGTTTTCGAATGTTGTTCTAGATCATCATCGTTTATTTCATCAACTCTTATTTCGGGTAGATTATCTTGGTTATTTTCTTCTTTTTCTCCTAATTCATCTTGTAATTGCAATTTTTCTTTAAATTTAATTATCTCATTTGCTAATTATGTTTTTTGTTCTTTTTCTTTTTGTTTAATTTCATACATTTCTTTTAATATTGCTAGCTCTTTTTCTAGCTCTATTATTTTAGTATTTTTTACTTCTTCTAATTGTTGTACTGCCTTTTTTGCTTGTTGTTTTATTTTTTCAATTTCCGTTCTTCTATCTATTTCGTCATTTTCTTTTGTTATTCTTACCATGGAAGTTAAACTATCTTCTAGTTTTACCGTTTCTTTTTCCAACATTAAACTTATATTGTCACCTATTTTCTTACTATTTTCTTATATTTTCTTCCTAGATTAGAAAATATTATCTTTATTTTTAATCCGTCATAATTTTCATATGTTTTTTCATCTATTGCGTATTTTTCTTTATTCATTTATAAATTATGTTATAGTTTATATTCTAAGTTATTTATTTGTATTTCTAGATATAAAATAGTCTTTCTTTGTGCTACTATAGATTTGTGACAAATTCCTGCGAATATATTATTGTTAAGTCTATTTTGCCTATGTTCTAATTCTTGTCGTTTTTCTATAATTATTTCATTAAGTTTTTGTCTATAGTCGCTATTCTTGTTATTCATTGTATTTTTAAGTATTGAATATAATTATATTATATTTTAGATATATTATCTATTAATTGATCTAATTTTTCATTATTAGTCTTTGTGATATTAAGTTGTTTATATTCCGGATATAATTTATTTAATTTTCTTCTTATTTTTCTTAATTTTCTACTCGTATGTTTCTTACCGTGTTTCTTATTATCCTTAACTCTGAAGAGATGCTAAATTTTCAAATGGTCGTAACTTTGGGCTCGAACGTCTATTTGACGTAATTTTTTTTTTATTCCTCGTATTTTTTTGAGATCTATTTGAAAAACTCATCCCCTTTATTTGGATTTCCTTTTTTTCTTATCGTCATATATCTACTCATATAAGAATCAGTAAAAGGCATTTTTGGAAAAATTGGCTCGCACACACCGCCTTTAAGCAGTTTGGTTGCGTAGATATTGAAAAATTACGCGAATTCAAAAAAATATCACCTGAAACGGACACCCGAGGTCCGAGTTATGGCCGTTTGAAATTTCATAAATTTCAAGCTACCTTCAATCTTTAAGATGCTGAATTTTCAAATGGTCGTAACTTTGGGCTTGAACGTCTGTTTGACGTAATTTTTTTTTGATTCCTGGTATTTTTTCGAGATTTATTTTAAAAACCCATCCCCTTTATTTGGATTTCCTTTTTTTCGTCATATTTCTACTCGTATAAAAATCAGTAAAAGGCATTTTTGAAAAAATAGGTTCACGCAAACCGCCTTTAATTAGTTTGGTTACGTAGATATCGAAAAAATACACATATTCAACAAAAGAATCGCCTGAAACGGACACCCGAAGCCCGAGTTATGGCCGTTTGAAGTTTCATAAATTCAAAGTTACCTTCAATCTTTAAGATGCTGAATTTTCAAATGGTCGTAACTTTGGGCTCGAACGTTCGTTTGACGCTATTTGTTTTTTGATCCCTCGTATTTTTTCGAGATCTATTTGAAAAACCCATCCCCTTTATTTGAATTTCCTATTTTTTTCGTCATATTTCTACTCGTATAAGAATCAGTAAAAGGCGCTTTTGGAAAGATAGGCTCGCGCAAACCGCCTTTAGGCAGTTTGGTTGCGTAGATATCAAAAAAATATGCGGATTCAAAAAAAAATTGCCTGAAACGGACAACCGAGGCCCGAGTTATGGCCGTTTGAAGTTTCATAAATTCAAAGCTACCTTCAATCTTTAAGATGCCGAATTTTCAAATGGTCGTAACTTTGGGCTCGAACGTCCGTTTGATGCAATTTTTTTTTTGATTCCTCGTATTTTTTTGAGATCTATTTGAAAAACTCATCCCCTTTATTTGGATTTCCTTTTTTTTTTCTCGTCATATTTCTACTCGTATAAGATCAGTAAAAGGCATTTTCAGAAAAATCAGCTCGCGCAAACCGCCTTTAGGCAGTTCGGTTATGTAGATAACAAAAAAATACGCTTATTCAAAAAAAATCGCCTGAAACGGACACCCGAGGCTCGAGTTAAGCCCGTTTGAATTTTCATAAATTCAAAGTTATCTTCAATCTTTAAGATGCTGAATTTTCAAATGGTCGTAACTTTGGGTTCGAACGTCCGTTTGACGCAATTTTTTTTTTGATTCCTCATATTTTTTCGAGATCTATTTGAAAATCCATCCCCTTTATTTGAATTTTCTTTTTTTCTCATCATATTTCTACTCATATTAGAATAAATAAAAGGCGTTTTTGGAAAAATCGGCTCTCTCAAACCACCTTTAGGCAGTTTGGTTGAGTAGATCTCGAAAAAATACGCAGATTAATAAAAAATCACCTGAAACGGACATTCGAGGCCCGAGGTATGGCCGTTTGAAGTTTTATAAATTCAAAGCTACATTCAAACTTTAAGATGCTGAATTTTGAAATGATCGTAACTTTGGGTTCGAATGTCCTTTTGACGCAATTTTTTTTACTCTTCGTATTTTTTCGATATCTATTTGAAAAATGCCTCCCCTTTATTAGAATTTTTTTTTTCTCATCATATTTCTAATCATATAATAATGAGTAAAAGGTGTTTTTTGAAAAATCGGTCGCTCAAACCGCCCAACGGCAGTTTTTCTTGCGTATATATCGAAAAAATACGCAGGTTGAAAAAAAGATAGCCTGAAACAGACATCTGAGGCCCGAGTTATGGCCGTTTGAAATTTCCCAAATTCACAACTACCTTAAATATTTCAAATGCTGAATTTTCAAATGATCGCAACTTTTGGTTCGAATGTCCGTTTGACGCAATTTTTTTTTATTCTTTGTATTTTTTCGATATCCATTTGAAAATGCATCCCTTTTATTTGAATTTCCTTTGTTTTTCTAATCATATAATAATGAATTTTCAAATCTTTAAGATGCTGAATTTTCAAATGATCGTAACTTTGGGCTCTAATGTCTGTTTGACACAAAAAAAAATTTATCCATCGTATTTTTTCCAAATCTATTTGAAAAACTCATCCCCATTATTTGAATTTCCTTTTTTTTTCTAATCATATTTCTACTCATATAAGAATGACTAAAAGGCATTTTTTTAAAAATCGGCTCGCTCAAACCGCCTTACGGTAGCTTGGTTGCGTACATATCAAAAAAATACGCAGGTTGAAAAATAAAATCACCTGAAACGGACATCCGAGGCCCGAGTTATGGCCGTTTAAAGTTTCCCAAATTCACAGGTACCTTCAATCTTTAAGATGCTGAATTTTCAAATGATCGTAACATTTGGCTCGAATGTCCGTTTGACGCAAAAAAATTTTATTCCTCGTATTTTTTGAGATCTATTTCAAAAACACATCCCCTTTATTTGAATTTCCCTTTTTTTCTCATCATATTTCTACTCATATAATAATTAGTAAAGGCGTTTTTCGAAAAGTCGGCTCGCTCAAACCGCCTTACCGCAGTTTGGTTGCGTAGATATCGAAAAAATATGTAGGTTGAAAAAAAATCACTTGAAATGGACATTCGAGGCCCGAGTTATAGCCGTTGAAGTTTCCCAAATTCAGAGCTACCTTCAATATTTAAGATGCTGAATATTCAAATGATCGTAACTTTGGCTCGAATGTCCGTTTGAAACAATTTTTTTTATTCCTCGTATTTTTTCGAGATCTATTTGAAAAACTCTTCCCCTTTATTTGAATTTTCTTTTATTTTTCTCATCGTATTTCTACTTATATAAGAATGAGTAAAGGCATTTTTCGAAAAATTGGCTTACTAAAACCTCTGTAGGGTAGTTTTGTTGCGTAGATATCAAAAAAATAGGCAGGTTAAAAAAAATCGCCTGAAACGAACATTCGAGGGCCCGAGTTATGGCCGTTTAAAGTTTCCCAAATTCACAGCTATCTTCAATCTTTAAGATACTAAATTTTCAAAAGATCGTAACTTTGGACTCGAATATCCGTTTGACACAATTAGTTTTATCTTTCCTCTTATTTTTTCGATATCTATTTGAAAAACTCATCCCCTTTATTTGAAATTCTTTTTTTTCTCATGATATTTCTAATCATATAGGAACTAGAAAAATGCATTTTTTGAAAAATCGGTTCCGCTCAGACCGCTTGACGGCTATTTGGTTGCGTATATCTCAAAAAAATACGCAGGTTGAAAAAAAATCGCCTGAAACGGACATCTAGGACCCGAGTTATAGCCGTTTTAAGTTTCCTAAATTCACAGCTACTTTCAATCTTTAAGATGCTGAATTTTCAAATGATCGTAACTTTGGGCTCGAATGTCCGTTTGACGAAATTTTATTTATTCCTCGTATTTTGTTGAGATCTATTTGAAAAACACATCCCTTTGTTTGAATTTTCTTTCTTTTCTCATCATATTTCTACTTATATAAGAATGAGTAAAAGGCGTTTCTCAAAAAATCGGCTCGCTAAAACAGCCTTCTGGCAATTTGGTTGCATAAATCTCGAAAAAATACACAGTTTGAAAAAAAATTGCCTGAAACGGACATCCGAGGCCTGAGTTATGGCCATTTGATGTTTCCCAAATTCACAGCTACATTCAATCTTTAAGATGCTGAATTTTCAATTGATCGTAACTTTAGGCTCGAATGTCCGTTTGACGCAAAAAAAAATTTGATTCCTCGTATTTTTTTGAGATTTATTTTAAAAAACTCATCCGTTTTATTTGAATATCTTTTTTTTTCTCATCATATTTCTACTTATATAAGAATGAGTAAAAGGCATTTTTCTAAAAATTAACTTGCCCAAACCGCCTTGCGACAATTTGGTTGCATAGATCTCAAAAAAATACACAAGTTGAAAAAAAAATGGCATGAAACGGACATCCGAGGCCCGTTTGACGCAATTTTTTTTTATTACTCGTATTTTTTCAAGATTTATTTGAAAAACGAATTCTCTTTCTTTGAATTTCCTTTTTGTTTTCTCATCATATTTCTATTCTAATAAGAATGAGTAAAATGTGTATTTTGAAAAATTGGCTCACTCAAACCTCCTTACGGCAGTTTGGTTGTGTAGATCTCGAAAAAATACGCAGGTTGAAAAAAATTACGCCTGAAACGGACATCCGAGGCCCGAGTTATGGCCGTTTGAAATTTCTCAAATTCAAAGCTACCTTCAATCTTTAAGATGCTGAATTTTCAAATGATCGTAACTTTGGGCTTGAATGTCCATTTGACGTAAATTTTTTTTATTCCTCGTATTTTTTCGATATCTATTTGAAAAACTCATCCCCTTTATTTGAATTTCCTTTTTGTTTTCTCATCATATTCTACTCTTATAAGAATGAGTAAAAGGCGTTTTCTGAAAAATCGACTCGCTCAAACTTCCTTACGGCAGTTTGGTTGCGAATACTAGAAAAAATACGCAGGTTGAAAAAACAAATCTCCTGAAACAGACATCCGAGGCCCGAGTTATGGCCTTTTAAAATTTCCCAAATTCAAAGCTACCATCAATCTTTAAGATACTGAATTTTCAAATGATCGTAACTTTAGGCTCGATTGTCCGTTTGATGCAAAAAAAATTTGGATTCCTCGTATTTTTTCGATATCTATATGAAAAACTAATCCCCTTTATTTGAATTTCCTTTTTGTTCTCTCATCATATTTCTACTCTTACAAGAATGAGTAAAAGGAGTTTTTCGAAAAAATCAGCTCGCTCAAACCGCCTTATGGCAGTTTGGTTGCGTATATCTCGAAGAAAAACGTAGGTTGAAAAAAAATCGCCTAAAACGGATATCCGAGGCCCGAGTTATGACCGTTTGAAATTTCTCAAATTCAAAGTTACCATCAATCTTAAAGATGCTGAATTTTCAAATGATCGTAACTTTTGGCTCGAATGTCCGTTTGAAGCAAAAAAAAATTGATTCCTCGTATTTTTTTCGAAATCTATTTGAAAAACTCTTCCTTTTTATTTGAATTTTCTTTTATTTTTCTCATCATATGTATAGTTATACAAAAATAAGTAAAGGCATTTTTCAAAATCGGCTCACTAAATCTCCTTACAGAAGTTTTGTTGCGTAGATATCGAAAAAATACGCAGGTTGAAAAAAAACATCGCCTAAAACGAACATCCGAGGCTCGACTTATGGTCGTTTGAAGTTTCCCAAATTCACACCTACCTTTAATCTTTAAGATGCTGAATTTTCAAATGATAGTAACTTTGGGCTCGAATGTCCGTTTGACGAAATTTGTTTTTTTATCCCTCTTATTTTTTCGATATATCTATTTGAAAAACTCATCCCCTTTATTTGTATTTCCTTTTTTTCTTATCATATTTCTACTCATATAGGAATGAGTAAAAGGCGTTTTTCGAAAACATGGCTCGCTCAAACCGCTTTACGGCAGTTTGGTTGCATATATCTTGGAAAAATACAATGGTTGAAAAAAAAATCACCTGAAACGGATATCTGAGGCCTGAGTTATGGTCATTTGATGTTTCCCAAATTCACAGCTACCTTCAATCTTTAAGATGCTGAATTTTCAAATGATTGTAACTTTAGGGTCGAATGTCCGTTTGAAAAAAAAATTGATTCCTCGTATTTTTTCGAGATCTATTTAAAAAAACACATCCCTTTTATTTGAAATTCCTATTTTTTTCTCATCATATTTCTACTTATATAAGAATGGGTAAAAGGCATTTTTCTAAAAATTGACTCTCTCGAACCACCTTACGGCAGTTTGGTTGCGTAGATCTCAAAGAAATACAATGTTTGAAAAAAAAATAGCATGAAATGGACATCCGAGGCCTGAGTTATGGCCATTTGAAGTTTCCCAAATTCACAACTACCTTCAATATTTAAGATGATGAATTTTCAAATGATCGTAACTTTGGGCTCGAATGTCCGTTTGACGCATTACTTTTTTGATTCCTCGAATTTTTTCGATATCTATTTGAAAAAACTCATCTTCTTTATTTGAATTTTCTTTTTTTTTCTCATCATATTTCTACTCATATAAGAATGAGTAAAAGTCGTTTCTCAAAAAATTGGCTCACTCAAACAGACTTACAGCAATTTGGTTGCGTATATCTCAAAAGAAAACACAGGTTGAAAAATAAATCGTCTGAAACGGACCTCCGAGGCCCGAGGTATGGCCATTTGAAGTTTCCCAAATTCACATCTAATTTCAATCTTTAAAATGCTGAATTTTCAAATGATTGTAAATTTGGGATCGAATGTCCATTTGATGCAAAAAAAAATTTTGATTCCTCGTATTTTTTCGAGATCTATTTGAAAAACTCATCCTCTATTTTTGAATTTCCTTTAATTTTTCTTATCATATTTCTACTCATATCAGAATGAGTAAAAGGCAATTTTTGAAAAATCGGCTCGCTCAAATCGCCTTACGAAAGATTGCTTGCGTAAATCTCAATACAATACACAGGTTGAAAAAAAATCGCCTGAAACGGACATCCGAGGCCCGAGTTATGGCCGTTTGAAGTTTCTCAAATTTATAGCTACTTTCAATCTTTAAGAGGCTGAATTTTCAAATTATCGTAACTTTGGGCTCGAATATCCGTTTAACGCAAAAAAAAATTGATTCCTCATATTTTTCGAGATCTATTTGAAAAACTCATCCCCTTTATTTGTATTTTTTTTTCTTATCATATTTCTACTCATATAAGAATGAGTAAAAAAAGATGTTTTTCAAAAACTTGGCTCGCTCAAACCGCTTTACGGCAGCAAGGTTGCGTATATCTTGAAAAAAAACAATGGTTGAAAAAAAAATCGCCTGAAACGGACATCCGAGGCCCGATTTATGACCTTTTGAAGTTTCCCAAATTCACAGCTACTTCCAATCTATAAGATGCTGAATTTTCAAATGATCGTAACTTTGGGCTCGAATGTCCATTTGACGCAAAAAAAATATGATTCCTCGTATTTTTTCGAGATCCATTTGAAAAACTCATCCCCTTTATTTGAATTTTTTTTTTCTTATCATATTTCTACTCATATAAGAATGAGTAAAAGGTGTTTTTCGAAAAATTGGCTCGCTCAAACCGCCTTACGGTAGTTTGGTTGCGTAGATCTCCAAAAGATACACAGGTTGAAAAAAATAGTCTGAAACGGACATCCGAGACCCGAGTTATGGCGGTTTGAAGTTTCTCAAATTCACGGCTACTTTCAATATTTAAGATGCTGAATTTTCAAATGATCATAACTTTGGGCTAGAATGTCCGTTTAATGCAAAAAAAAAATTGATTCCTCGTATTTTTTTAGATCTATTTGAAAAACTCGTACCCTTTATTTGAATTTTCTTTTTTTTTCTTATCATATTTCTACTCATATAAGAATGAGTAAAAGGCGTTTTTCAAAAAATCGGCTCGCTCAAACCGTCTTACGGCAATTTGGTGATCCGCAATTCCGATCTCATTTTCGCCAACTTTTTCATGGATGTCCGTTTTGACCTTAGTTATGGAGCCAGTTGGTCCTCAAAGCCAAAACAGCCCATTTTCAAGGTCGAACTAGTGTAGGAGCAGGTAAATCCCCCATTTTTCCGATTTTCATGTGCTATAATCCATGGATTTTTTGGTTATCCAGAATTACGACCTCATTTTTGCCAAAAAAAATTCATGGACGTCCATTTAGACCTTCGCTATAGAGCCAGCTGGCCCTCACGGCCAAAACGGTCCATTTTCAAGGTCAAACGAGCATCAAAGCAGGTAAACCCCCATTTTGCCGATTTTTTCAAGTACTACTATCCATAGATTTTTTGGTGATCCGAAATTTCAACCTCATTTTTGCCGAAATTTTTCATGGAAAACCGTCAAGACCTTAGTTATGGAGCCAGTTAACCCTCACGGCCAAAACGGCCCATTTTCAAGGTCAAACGATCCCCGAAGTAGGTAAACCCCCCATTCTACCAATTTTCGTGTGCTATGTCCATGAAATTTTTGGTGATCCGAAATTCCGACCTCATTTTTGCCAAAAATTTTCATGGATGTCCGTTAAGACCTTTGATATAGAGCCAGTTGGCCCCACGGTCAAATCGGCCCATTTTCAAGGTTAAACGATCCCCGGAGCAGATAAATCCTTCATTTTGCCGCTTTTCGTGTGCAATAGTCTATGGATTTTTTGGTGATTCTAAATTTCGACCTCATTTTTGCTAAATTTTTTTATGGAAGTCTGTTATGACCTTAGCTATGGAGCCAGTTTTCCCTCACTGCCAAAACGGCCAATTTTCAAGGTCAAACGAGCCTCGAAGCAAGTAAACCCCCCCATTTTGCCGATTTTCATGTGTTGTAGTCCATGGATTTTTTGGTGATCCAAAATTTCCACCTCATTTTTGACGAACTTTTTCATTGATCCGTTATGACCTTAGTTATGAATCCAGTTGGCCCTCACGGCCAAAACGACCTATTTTCAAGGTCAAATGATCCCCAGAGCTGGTAAACACCCCATTTTACCGATTTTTGTGTGCTATAGTCCATGGATTTTTTGGTGATCCAAAATTCCGACCTCATTTTTGCCAAAAATTTTCATAAACGTTCGTTAAGATTTTAGATATGGAGTCAGTTGGCCCTAATGGCCAAACCGGCCAATTTCAAGGTCAAACGAGCCCCGGAGCAGGTAAACCCCCCATTTTGCCGATTTTCATATGTTGTAGTCCATGTATTTTTTGGTGATCCAAAATTCCGACCTCAATTTTGCCGAAATTTTTCATGGACGTCTGTTAAGACCTTAGCTATGGAATCAATTGGACCTCACGGCCAAAACGACCCATCTTCATGGTCAAACGAGCCCCGGAGCAAGTAAACCCCTCATTTTACCAATTTACATGTGCTATAGTCTATGGATTTTTGGCGATCCGGAATTTCTACCTCATTTTTATCAATATTTTTCATGGACGTCCTTTAAGACCTTAGTTATGGATACAGTTGGCCCTCATGGCCAAAACGACTCATTTTCAAGATTAAACGAGCTTCAGGTAAACCCCCCTAATTTGCCGATTTTCATGTGCTTGTCCATTGATTTTTGGTGATTCAAAATTTCGACGTCATTTTTGCCGAAATTTTTCATGGACGTCTGTAAAGACCTTAGTTATGGAGCCAGTTGGCCCTGAAGGCCAAAACGGCCTATTTTCAAGATCAAACTATCCCTGGAGCAGGAACACCCCCATTTTGCCGATTTTCGAGTGCTATAGTCCATTGATTTTTGGTGATTCGGAATTCAGATGTCATTTTTTGCCGAATTTTTTCATAGACGTCCATTAAGACCCTAGTTATGGAGCTAATTTACCCTCACAGCCAAAACAGCCCATTTTAATGGTCAAACGAGCCCCAGAGCAGGTAAACCCTCCATTTTTCTCATTTTCGTGTGCTATGGTCCATTGATTTTTGGTGATCCAAATTTCGACATCATTTTTGTCGAAATTTTTCATGGATGTCCGTTAAGACCTTAGTTGTGGAGCAAGTTGGCCCTGACGGCCAAAACCACCCATTTTCAAGTCCAAACGATCCCAGGAGCAGGAACACCCCCTATTTTACCGATTTTTGTGTGCTATAGTCCATGGATTTTTGATGATCCGGAATTTCGACATCATTTTTGCCAAAAAATTTCATGGACGTTCGTTAAGACCTTAGCTATGGATCCAGTTGGCCCTGACGGCCAAAACGACCCATTTTCAAGGTCAAACGAGCCCCGAAACCGGAAAACCCCCTATTTTGCCAATTTTTGTGTGCTATAGTTCATGGATTTTTGGTGATTCGAAATTTCGACGTAAATTTTGCCAAAATTTTTCATTGACGTCTGTTAAGACCTTAATTATGGATCCGGTTGACCCTAACTACCAAAACGGCCCATTTTCAAGGTCAAACGAGCCTCGGAGTAAGAACACCCCCATTTTGCTTATTTTCGTGTGCATAGTCCATGGGTTTTTGGTGATTCGAAATTCAGACGTCATTTTTGCCGAAATTTTTCATGGACATCCGTTAAGACCTTAGTTATGGAGCCAATTGTCCCTAACGGCCAAAATTGCCCATTTTCAGGGTCAAACGTGCCCCGGAGCAGGAACACCCCCCATTTTGCTGATTTTCGTGTGTTATAATCCATGAATTTTTGGTGATCCAAAATTTCAACGTTATTTTTACCGAAATTTTGCATGGACGTCCTTTAAGTCCTTAGCTATGGAACCAGTTGGCCCTTACGGCCAAAACAGCCCATTTTCAAGGTCAAACAATCCCCAAAGCAGGTAAACCCCCTATTTTGCCAATTTTTGTGTGCATAGTCCATAGATTTTTGGTGATCCGAAATTCCAACGTCATTTTTGTCGAAATTTTTCATGGACGTCCGTTAAGACCTTAGTTATGGAGCCAGTTGGCCCTGACGGCCAAAACGGCCCATTTTCAAGGTCAAACGAGCCCCGAAGCAGGAACACCCCCCATTTTGCCGATTTTCGTGTGCTTATAGTCCATGTATTTTTGCAAGAGATGAGAGTCATTTCTATTTCAAAAGAAGCACACATCCTCTCCATACTCCACTAAAGGCGCGTAAGCACCCCCCGACCATCCATTATTGAGTGTCATTAATATTCCTTGGCGCTTTATGTGCCAGGGTTCGTTAGCCAGCCAATGTGCATATGGGAGCACACGCTGGGGATGAGAGGGAGACGCGCGAGCAGGAGGCCAGAGCACCCCCAGCTACACGTCGCCCCATGTATTGAAACATGTTCGCGAGTTGTTTTGCTTTGCAAGTTTCAATAATGATCCTTCTACAGGTTCACCAACGAAAACCTTCTTACGTGTTCTCCTTCGTCTAAATGATAAGGTTTAATGGACTTCTCGCGACGTCGCTAGTAGCGAACTGCCCACATCAATGTGATTGAATATTTCATCAAATCGTTCAACCGGTAAGAGCGATGAGTGGTGTGCACAAAAGGCAGGGATGTAATCAATATGAGATGATGACTTGCGCTTATTAGGAATTCCTCGTTAAAGACCAACAATTGCAATCATATATCCCCATCACGATGAAATTTCAAAGATTACCCGAGCCGGTCAGCCAAGGCTATATACTCATTTAATACATCAATGTAGCGCCCGTGCAAACCAGAACATATAAGGGCATCACAGACCTGTTATTGCCTAAAAGGCCATAGTCCCTCTATGAAGATGGTCGTGAAGGAATGTTGAGGTCTCATTCTAATGGAATTAACCAGGCAAATTGCTCCACCAACTAAGAATGACCATGCACCAAGTAACATGCCTGCCATATAATGATGTGATGCCAGAATGCAGATTTAGAATTCTCCTTGTATGTGCATCATCTGCTGGATTGAAGTTGCAGTTTCGAAACGACAATGTTCAAACTATTTATTTCGTTCATTTAGGGTTGCATCTTCGTTTTCATTCGATTAGCAGCTCAAACCAACTTCAACCAACTTCAACCATCAACAGTAAAATAACTAAGAAAAGGTGAGGTGGCAAACATGAAGAGGTTACGATTATGAAAGGAGTCAACACAAGAATAGGATTAATGTGGAAAGGGATAAAGAAAAAGAAATTCATTTAGTCTCTTAGGAACGGGTAGATTCCATTCCTAAAATTGATTCAGCCTGTCGTAAACAAGGAGTTTCATTCTATATACAGAAAAAGACATCTACAGCACTCTAAGCAAGATATTCGTGAGATATGCTCCCTCTAGATAGGCAGGATCAATCGGATGGTCACATGCTGCTCCTGCCTCACGAACAACAGTGATTTTCCTCCCAGCCATTGACGCAGCACCCTAAGTGTAGCAAACCAGAGAACACATCAATCAACCTACGTTTCATGGACTGGATCAAGAAATTAACATACAGTTCAGTTTGGGATTACAACATAGCTAAAATTAACAAGTCCTCTTTTGGAAAGAGGCTACATTAAGTACCAGAAAGATCAGACATGCGCTTTCTAAAACAGAAAATATCTCTGCTGCTGAATAAAAATTCCACTTGGTGGATCTGTCTTTAACTACATCTCTATGTGTGTATGTAGTTCTGCTATTTTTACCTGAAATGTGCTCATGCAGCCTGCAGGCACACTTTGCACAATAAGGGAGGATACTTCATTGAAGTGATATGGTTATCAGTATTCTAATGGTCATCAAGGAAGACATAGGAGGAGAAACAAGTTTCTGTCTATCCACATACATATGTGATATGACATATATTGCTAGACAGCTAATGTGCATAGATAATGTGTATATAGTAATACTTAGGTTAGTGCGTCTCACATTGGAAACATGTACGAAGTATTATTTAAAATGTAAAGTATGGATAAAAAAAAGACAATTGTCTTCGTACATCTTGGTAATATTTCTCCCGTGTTTTAATTTCTCACATATATAAACAACATCTAGTTATTTGTTGACCTCATCCATGTTACATACCATTGTAAAACCAAGAACGAGCAGAGCAAAAGTTGTCAAAGTTAAAATTGACTCACTAAAGTCTACTTTACACCTTATATCATGGTGTTCTATTAGATCACATTGTATTTTAACAAAACTATTAATTGAACATCCAATTCCAGAGCATCAAATGGATTTTGGGTGCAAAAACTATGTAGCCACTGAATTTGGGTCCCTTTATTCTTACAGGTTTCGTACTACTACCATAGTCATTCCTCCGAAATAAAAAGAAAATGTAAATGTTAGG
Organism: Solanum stenotomum; assembly: GCF_019186545.1. NCBI lineage: Eukaryota > Viridiplantae > Streptophyta > Magnoliopsida > Solanales > Solanaceae > Solanum > Solanum stenotomum. Next base: position 55,287,811 of record NC_064290.1, read on the forward strand.
GAAGAACAAATTCCAAACCTTTTTTCAGAAACAGTTATTCAAACACAAATTTCCTTTGCCGGGAAACTATTCAAAGACTTCTTATATGGTCATCAAAAACTCCAATGGAGTCCGATATATCTTCCTGCTTGCTCTTGAATTAAAAAGAAATTAACTTGCCTGAAGAATGCGGAAGAACATTCCACTTTGGGTCATAGCTCCAGAACATGAGCAGGTCATGAGGAGACCACCTCTTTTTGTCAACTGCATGGCCAAATTGTTCAAATTCCTATACATTCCAGACGCATTCTTTAAGACCTGGATTAAGTAAGAGAAAAGTGAAAACTACTTCAAAATGAACGAGCTCTGAAACAAATAACATGACGTCGTAGAGAAGCTTTTTCCTTCCAACTAGTTGGAATGCAGATTGAGATGGAATAGAAGTGATGAATCGTAGACAACAGAGGCAAATATGACTTGTCCTCACAAATGAGGAAGTTAGGAACCAGGACGCTATTTCCAAGCATATTCAGAAGTCCCCCTACCTTGGGAGGTAGAGAGGCTGTTTCCGATGGACCCTCGGCTCAAGACAAGTGACTTACATGTCATATTCTATAATTTCATAAGAGTTACTCTTAAATGGTTAATGCATTGTATGCACTGGTTCTTGATATAGAAGTTGATCACCATTCACTACTAGAAACATTCTAGTAAAAGTTTTCTTCAAATCCATTAGCCATGTGATCCAACAACCAATGCTTGAGGCACCACATCCCTTTCCAAGACCAACGCGTTACATAATAATTCATTAACCAGAATCGAGAAATCGAGCAATGTCTAAACTTTACACAGCAAATGCAAATCTCTTTTAGAGTCTGAACAGAGTACATTTTAACAGTAAGCTCCCAAGAAACAAGACATCAATACTGAAGTCCATACAAAACATTGCAAATTACCTTCTTCCGAGGTGCCAATTTAGGAGGATCCAGTATAACTATATCCCATGATTCGTTTCTAGAAACAGCAGCCTTCATGAACTCAGTTGCGTCTTGCCGAAGAAAAGATATCTTTCGAGGATCCAGGCCATTTAAAGCAACATTTTCCTTGGCAAGTTGCAAAGCAGGCAATGATGTATCAACACCTTCAAACAAAGGAGTGGAATTAACTCATCATTAGACTAGAAAACCAGAAGCAAACTTACAGAGTAGTACCAAGGTTAAAACAGCACATACGATCTACACAAACGTTCTGGTACACCCCTGAGGAATAAGACAAATTTTGCTCGCGTTCTTGAACAAGTCCACAGACTTGCTGATTAAAATGATAGCAATAAGAATCTATCTTCTTGCTTTCAATGACGGCTGGAATGCAATTTCACTCGTTGTGAAGTTCAAGGAATGAAGAAAGTGCATAGCGTGCAAATGAGAGAGCAGTGAGGAAGCGAGAAGCACGGGTTTCTTTTAATTCTGTTATCTATGAATTAGTTGCTATTGGGTGTATAATCCTCCTCCATGTCATAAACAATATCAGAGAAAAAGAGAACAGAGAAAATAGCAAACAAAACAAGCCAATATCTTTCTCCGCTTCTTTATTGCGACTCTAGAGGTATATACCCCTCACCACAGGTACATACCGATATGCTCCCCTTTTTGTCTTCTGCGGTGTTCTTCTCTGCACCATTCATCAAATAATGATCTCAATTGTCAGAGGCACGTGAGCTGGTCGAATGTCACATTGCTACAGCTTGGCACATCATCTCTCTTTTATCAATGTAAGCATAGAGGAAATGTGAAAGAAGGTAGTGAAGAATCAAAACAGAATTCTCATTCTCTTAAAATTGACTCTTTTCTTCTTCTCAACTCTTCTTCTGCTCCTCTTCCTATCTCTCTATCTGTATCTCTGTAACTCTTCCTCTCTCTTCCCTATTCTTCTCCTTCTAAAGACTGTTAAGTCACTGCCATTATTGCTGAGGTCACAGCCTTGATTTTTAGTTTGTTGGTTTAGATTTAATTTCATCTTTTTTTATATCAAGTAAACCTATTTTCGTTCATAAAAATGGCCAAGGCCTGATCGTATACAAGGAATATACCAAAAAGTAGTTCGCTGGTTTAGATTAGCATTTTATAATCCAAATTCTTGTAATTTGCACTTCCTTTTTGTTGAGAACTACTATACTTTTTACTTTGAGTTGAAATCAATTGAATACTTTTCTGTTTATGTCAGAGTTAATACCTCAGATGGTCACTCAACTGTGCACTGTTCTCTCAGAAAGTCACTCAACTTTCAATTTTCACTCAAAAGTCACTCCACTCTTTCCTCAGAAAATCACTCAACTTTGAATTTTAACTCAAAAGTCACTCAACTATCCACTCTTTCCTCAGAAAGTCACTCAATCTATTTAATTATTTTTTAATTAAAATTTGCTGATATTAATTGTTTATATAACAAATCAAAATTTTAAAAAAATAAAAAATATCATTTAAACCATTTAGTGATCCACCCACCTAACCCGACCCGTTAAAAAATATAATATGACCCATTTTATTTTGCCTTTAATCCTAAATTTAAACAATTAATATCATCAAATTTTAATTAAAAAATAATTAAATAGATTGAGTGACTTTCTGAGGAAAGAGTGGATAATTGAGTGACTTTTGAGTTAAAATTCAAAGTTGAGTAGCTTTCTGAGGAAATAGTGGATAGTTGAGTGACTTTTGAGTGAAAATTGAAAGTTGAGCGACTTTCTGAGAGAAGAGTGCATAGTTGAGTGACCATCTGAGGTATTAACTCGTTTATGTCATGATCCTTGAAGTTTGTCTATACAAATGGTACCAAAGCCTCCTTCCTGACAATGCTTTGTATTTTAACGAACACGGCGGGAGGGTGTGCTTTTGTGGAACATTGTGATAAGTGGGTGTTGTAAATTGGGCACCTGAGTAAGACCTGGCGTTATTTGAGGAAATGCCAGAGCAGAATGCATGGTCTTGGAATACTTTCTTAGTGAGTTGGTGAGGAACGGGAGGTGGAAGAGAATGTGGTATCTTGGACAGATATGATTCATGGGTTAACAATAAATGGATTGCACCTAAGGCTTGGAAATTTCTTCAAGAGGGTGGAAGAGGGAACACAAAGCCAAATGATTTATCTGCTCCATCTGTTCTTTCTGCTTAAGCAAAAACTGGGCAACTAGTCAGGGAGGAAGATTCACGATAATATTTTGAACAATGGTCTCTATTTGAATGCAGCAGTTGCTAACGCTTAGCTTTATTTGTATGCAGGATATGGCTCTATTGAGTTCACAAGCTTGGGTTTTAGTGTGATTGAAAGATAAGGATATCCGTAAATGATATGTTATTATATGGGGTTAGGCAATTCATGGACATGGTGATATAGCTCTCAAGTTTTGAAGATATGAAACCCATTAATTTGAGCCACACTTTCTCTGGCTTACAGTTCCTTCTATTACAGATTGAGCCGGGGACCACCATTCTAGAGAAATTTCTTTACCATTGAACTTCCATTTTCCCGTATTATTTCTTTCAGCTTCCATCCTCAAAGGAAATTCAATCATAAAATATTTATCATTCAGCTCTTTAACCTTGACTTCTATCAGGATCTTCTACTTTTTTACTGGCCCAGTGTTGTATCTATGTAACATGGAGGCTTCTGCAAATAATTCAAAAAAGGAACCCAGCAAACCTCTGCAGTGATATTCCACCCTACTCCTTAAAGAGCTCGTTTCAGTTCGAAACTGACTAGGATCAAGTAAATCATCTTTCACCACTTTGATCTCATTTTTTGGCCAGTCTTCTATAGCTCCATTCACTACTAACCATTTGTGGTTCATTCCTACTTCCCCCTTCTATAACAAATTTTCTTATTTTTTCCCAAAACTGTCATCCAACATTTTTTCTAATCTCAGGGATAAGATCGTGGCTTTATTGTTGCGGTTAGTTGCCGCCACCTTGATAAATCTCCCCATTATGTTAAAGTTCCGGAAGAAACGACATGAGTACAACTGGCTCTAATAATTCCAATTTCTACATATGTTGTCTTGCCCCTCTGTTGCCAACCTCATGCACACATATAGACCCAGAACATTAAGTCTATCAGATGTAATCCTGTTCATAAAATATTTCTTCCTTCTATGATTTCATACCATTTGTCACAGACTCACTTCTTCAAAAGATTTTTCCCAGAGGAGAAAACAAACTCTACCCATACTTCTTAGAAAATGAAAACTCTACCCATACTTCCTTATTAACTCACCACATCCACCTTCTCGTCACTGTAATGTAGGCTCAAGTTACTCGGCGAATGGTGATTAGTCAAAAAAAAAAAATCATATAGAGGCATATCAATAGCATCACGGAGACAAAATGGATAAGATTGAAAGAAGTATCAGCAAGTAAAAGAATGAGGATTAAGGAAAAGAGTCTCGGACAAAGAAAGAATCTGAAAAAGATGATAGGAAATGGATTGTCGGAGTAATGTTACAGCCGAGAGCACCATGGAAGAGGGTAATCAGAAAATTTGCACATTTCCCAAAGAGAGAAAAGTTAGATCCTGCAGAGCATAGTTCTATGTGCTCCCTCCATTTACTTTTACTTGTCCACTTTTGCATATCAAGAGAGAGTATTTCTTTTTTATGTTTATCCTCAGCATTAACTACTCATTCCAAATCATTTCTCAAGTTCATCAAAGATTATATGCACTTCATTTTTTATTCCTTAAGGGGTGTGCAGAGTCCATTGTGGACGAGTAAAAGTCAATGGAGGGAGTAAACTCTAAACAAAAAATGTCCAATTCGCTTGAACTAACACTAAATTATGAGCTCCCTATGAGATTGGTGGTCGAACATTGATAAATGCACTAACTTTATGAGGCGTGGAGTTGAGCTATGGAGCATTTTCTTGGAAATGAGCAAAAAGAACATATACTGCAGACAACCAAATAAAAGGACTCAATAATAAAATCCAAAAAATAGAAAGGAACTTTTAAGCAAAGAAGAAAGAAATTTAAATTCATTAGGGGTTGAAGGGGAACTTTAAAGTTAAATTCTTTCTAATTATAGGACAGACTAAAAAGGAAAGTGTGACACATAAATTGGGACAACATAAGTAAATTTTTAGCCTTTTTTGCTTTCAGAGTTTTGTTATGGTTACTTCTAATAATTATCATAGTCATATGTTTTTTTTTATAAGGTAAATTATCATAGTCATCTAACTATAATTTGAGAAATAACATTAAAAAAAAAAAATCCCCCCCCCCCCACCCAAAACTTGCCCACTTAACTTGGTTTAGCACTTTAATTTTACGGGCATTTATGTACCCCTATTCTAGTCTGAAGTGAAATTAATACCCCCTCTTCCCAAAACAACTTCGAATTAATATTCATGAGTGTTATACACGCGCCTGACAGATGTATAAAACCATTTTAAAATTATTTTTTATTTTTTGTCATTTATTTATTATTAGTTTTTAAGTTTTCCTTTCTTCTTCCTTCTTTCCTTACTTTATCACCCCATTTCCATGGCTATAAGCTACACATTTCACGGCATAGTTTTTTTTCAGTTATCAAATTCACAACACATACACCGCTCAAATTCGACAGGTTTCTCAACAAGATAGTTTATACTTTATAGATAAGATGGACAATTCTACCGAGAAAAACCAAGGTCGCTGGAATTTGATTTCCGGTGAAGGTGATATGGTTCGAGTCTCTATTTTTGAATCTGGAATTTTGATTTATAAGGGGTAAGAATCTAAGGAAGGTGATTTAATTAGCATTTTAGAAAGGAAATATTTACATGTTCCACTTTATTGGAGAAAAATAGCATCTGCAAACATATTTTCTGACCAACCAAACCCACATCTATTTAAGAAACAAATTTGATATTTCTTTATTATGTATAACATTAATCCAATTTATTACAAAGAAAAAGAGTATGGTGTAGATGAGGGAAAAGATAATTATTGAGGGAGATGGTCGTTGTGAAGTAAGAAGCTGAGAAAGAGAAAAGGGAGAAGACCAAAAGAGAGAAAGGAAAAAGAAAACCTAAAATGAAAAATAAAATATCATCCAATAAGAGGATGACATATGTACAATTTGGACCAATTCTAATGTTATTTTTTCCTTACTTTTCAAAAACTGATAAAAAAAAATCTTTGCCATACACGTTAAGGGGGCATTCATTTCACTTCATACTAAAATAGAGGGTACATAAACGCCTGTAAAGTTGAAGTGTTAAACTAAGTTAAGTGGACAAGTTTTTGTGGAGGGGGGATTTAATGTATTTTTCCTAATAACTTTTTACTTATTTTTCTAGGAAAAGATTAGGTCCTACAATTTTTCATTTTATGTGCCAAGGCATTAAAAGCAAGCAAAGAACAAAAATCACTCAACTTTCACATTATTGCACCAAAGTTGCTATAAGTATCTTTTGTACAGAAAAAGTCAATCAAATTTACCTAAATATCACCAGTCACAAAACAATATTTTGTACTTTGGGTACGTTCAAAGAAAATTATTAGGAGGAAACAAAGGAGACATGGTGATAGTGAACAACCTGACATAATATTATCTTTATGATATTGGTGATAGTGAACAACTGGACATAATATTATCTTTATGATATTAAGACAAAGTAGAGTGACTTTCTGTTACAAAAAAAAAATGATTTTCCAATCATAGTTGGACAAAGTTGAGTGACTTTTTCATTTCGAAAAAATGTCCACTAACTTCTGCGCAGTAAAATAAATATTGAGTGACCATCTAAGAAATTACCCCAATAAGAGGTAGTTATTGTCGCTATCTTATTGCATAAGTAACATGCAAAGTAGTAACTTAAATGTGCATATAACAATTGACAAGACAATGGAAGTAATTGATACCAATAACATCCAAAGCACCACCAGATGCTGCATTCAGAGCAAACCCTCCAGTATAGCAACATATGTCAAGAACTCTTCGACCCTCTGAAATGGTAGATAAGAAGCAACGGTTTTCACGTTGATCGGCATAAAACCCCGTCTTTTGGCCATCCAAGGATATCAAATATGACATCTGATTCTCCATTACCTCAACCAGAAAAAAGAGTAAACCTGTTAACAAATCTTTCAGCAGCATAGATTGATACTTAACAGAAAAGTTCATACAACTGAAAAGGATATCAACATTGCATACCACGACTTAAATCTTAAGCATATGGAGCTCTTAATTCTCCAACTCCCTTTTTCCAATGCAAGGCATAGCTCACATATTAAATGCAGATTATACAACAAGTTATAGAATCAGTCACCAAACTATTTCGGAAGTTGTGATTTGGTCCTCAGTATTCAAAATTTGTGCAACCATAAGTGTAGTTTGTAGGAAGATACTTCAAATGCACTATAACACTTCAATGTAGTGACAATCGCCGAATTTACCCAGTGAAACGTCCTTTCCCCGCTAGAGCTATCTCACATAAAATCTCTCCGGAGATTTTTTCAGCTTTCCACTAACACTTGATGGGGCATGTAACAAAGACATGAAATATGTGGGAATGCTCGACAACCAGTGTTGTCAAAGGCGCGCTTTAAGTGCGCATAAGCCCTGAGGCTCAAAACGTGTTGAGTGCTTCACCTCACTTTATGTGCACTTCAGTGTCGTCATCAAGGTTCTAAGGCATACTTTCCTTGCCAATGAGCCTCTTTGGAAGAGTTGACACTAAACAATTGATTTTTCACTTTTTATTTTTAGAAAAGGTAACTGTGTATTCACAAAGTACTCATCATCAAGGATAATGAGGACAGTCACTTACAACCCAGAGGGCACCATTCCAGCAAAAAAAACAAAAACTATACTAAGTGGCTTTACAATTTCCCTATGAAATCAACAAAAAGTTCTATATCCCCCACTCTATCCTGTTTACACCAAAAATAAAGAAGACTTAGACAATTCATCTTGATCTTCTGCATGTTGTTGAATTTGTCTTCGAAACCTCTTGCATTTCTTTTATTCCATAAGGTCCACCAAATACATGCAGGTATCATTTCCCACCAGTCCTCCTCTGATTCTCTTCTTCCAATCCCTTTCCAACTGTTAAGCATTCCTCTAGTAGTTTTTGGAATCACCCAGTGCACTCTAAGCAAGCAGAAAAACGTGTTCCACAGATTTGCAGCTGTTTTGCAGTGAAGAAACAAATGACTGTTTACTTCTGCATCTGATGTACACATAAAGCATCTTGAGCAAATCTGTCTACCTCTTTTCTGTAGTACTTCATGAGTTAGGCAAGCTTTCCTACACACTAACCATACAAAACAAGAGATTTTTAGGGGAATCTTGGGTTTCCACATAAGCTTCCAAGGCCATGTTGTGGACTGAGTATGGGTAACATTTCTGTTCCAGTAGCATGACTTCACAGTGAACATGCCCTTGTTGTGAAGCTTTCATATTGTTCTATCAGCTACATCAGACAATTCAGGGAAGTTGTTTAGTATCAACAGAAGACTTGCAACTCTATCAATTTCCCAGCCATATAAGGCTCTTCTGAATAATAAATTCCAGCCTTGTGGGCTCCATACCTGGGCTATGTGGCTCTATTTTGTTGACTAAGGATGAACAAATCAGGAAATAGAGTTTTTAAACTCTCCTCTCCTATCCAAAGTTCCCCCCAAAAATCGATCTTCAAACCATTACCCACCTTTAGTGCTATGTTGCTATGAAACTGAGGTCAGAATCTTCTGATGGTTTTCCAGACACTACAGCCATAAGTTCCCAAAACTTCTTCAGTATTCCAATGGCTTTGGAGGCCATATTTTTCTGTGATGACTCTTTTCCATAAAGGTGAGTCCTCATTACAGAACCTCCATAGCCACTTTTGTAGTAGGCATGAATTTTGCAAGCTTAGTTTCTTGATTCCTAACCCCCCTTGCTTCTGATTGAGAGTTACAACATCCTATTTCACTAGACTATAGCCTTTGTTCTCCTTTTTGCCATTCCACAGAAAAGTTCTTCTAAGCTGATTAATTTTCTTCACAACACTTTTGGGGATGGGAAATAAACTCATCATGTAGGAGGGAATGGAATCCAACACTGATTTAACAAGTGTTAGTCTGCCTCCTAAAGACAAATATTGGCTTTTCCATCTTGCCAATCTTTTGTCACACCTCACCAAAACTTCACTCCAAACCTCCAGTTCTTGGTTCTTAGCGCCCAGGGGAAGGCCAAGATATTTAGTAGGAAGAGTAGCTACTTGGCAGCCAAGGTTAGCAGCAAGTAGTTCCATGTTGTCTACTTTGTTGACTGGGTAGAGGAAGCTCTTTTGCCAATTAACATGTAGACCCGATATGCCTTCAAAAATGGTGAGAATTGCCCTGATGTGTCGGATTTGAGATATGTCAGCTTCACATAAGATGAGGGAGTGCCCTCCTGATCATGTGGTTCAGCCCCTCCATGGCAAAGATAAACAAAAAGGGTGAGATGGGTTCCCCTTGCCTCAATCTCCTTTGGGACTGGAAAAAACCTTCAGTGTTGCCATTAATGATTAGAGAAAACTAAACACTAGATATACAAAGCCTTATCCAGTTGATCCATTTCCTCCCAAATCCCATATCTTCCCGTACTTTCAATAAAAAATTCCAATTGACATGATTGCAGGCTTTCTCAATGTCAAGCTTGCAAAGGATCCCTGGAATCTTTTGTTTCACCCTAGAATCCACCAATTCATTTGCTAAGAGTGAGGCATCCATAATTTGTCTACCCTTCAGGAATGCCATTTGATGCTCGTCTACCAGCTTCCCCATAATAGACTTCAACCTTTCGGTGATGAGTGTGGAGATTATCTTGTAGACACCTCCAATCAAACTAATTGATCTAAAATCTTTTAGCTCTTCTGCATCAGCCTTCTTTGGTATTAATGATATGAATGTGACATTAAAGGATTTTTTAAACATCTCCTTATGATGGAAATTTTGAATAGTCCCCATCAGGTCATCCTTTATAGTTTCCCAGCAAACTTTGAAGAAGCTCATTGTGAAACCATCAGGGAAAGGAGCTTTATCACCATCACATTGTTTGATGATATTTAACACCTCAGCTTCTGATAAAGGTCTCTGTAGCCACTCTTGTTCTTCTGGTAAGATGGTTGGACAACCTAACATGTCAAATGTTGGTCTCCATTTTTCTGATTCTGAGTAGAGCTTTTTGTAGAACTTTATCATAGCAACCTTGATGTCTCCAGGTTCCACAATTTCCACACCTCTCACCATCAATCTATCAATGGTATTATACTGTCTGTGAGCGTTAGCCATTCTCTGGAAAAACTTAGTGTTGCTATCACCTTGCTTTAGCCACAAGACTCTGGATTTTTGTCTCCATTTGGACTCCTCATTCTTGGCCAGCTCCTCCAGTTCTACTACAATTGTTGTTCTCACCATTATCTCCTCTTCGGATAGTTCTCTACTTTCCTGCAACAGATCAAGTTCAGTCAATTCTTCAAGCAAACTATTCTTCTTGGTGGTCATCTCCCCAAAAGTAACTCTGCTCCAGTCTTTAAGTTTCTGTTTCAGCATCCTTAGTTTGCTACTAAGCCTGTAATCCGGGCAACCTTCTACTATGAATTCATCCAACCAATTTTGTACCATCTCAATAAAACCCTCCACCTTTAGCCACCAGTTTTCAAAATTAAAGCTTGACCTCTTTTGCCCCCAATTCCCACTTTCCAGTAAGACTGGACTATGATCTGACATTACCTTGGGCAATTTTTTTTGCCTGATGTTGTTGAAGGTCTCCTCCCATTCCATGGAGAAGAGGAATCTGTCTAATCTAGTTGCACTAGGATGATTTGGACCCCTACACCATGTGTATTTCCCTCCAATCATGTGGGGGTCATGAAGCTCCATATCTTTTATCCATTGAGCAAAGTCAGTCATCACATTTGTAATTCTATTACACCCTCTTCTTTCTCCCATGGTTCTGTTGGTGTTGAAATCACAACAAGCCACCCAGTGTCCCCACATAGCTCCCTGATTGCTGATATTTCTTCCCAGCACAACAATTTTTCCTCTGTGGTATGAGGAGCATACACTCCAGTGAGGTACCAAGTGAAAGAAGTTTGGGTTGATATACATTCGTACGTGATGGAATGATATCCTATTTCAATCTGATTTCCGGTCCATATCCTGCTATCCCACATGAACAAAATACCCCCCTTGCTACCTTCTGCTTCCATGAATCCACATCGCATCCATCTACATGCCCATAACTGTTTAGCTATATCTTCTACGTTCTTACTCAGTTTTGTTTCCTGAAGACAATACATATCTGCTTTCCATTTTTGAAGCAAACTCTTCACCAGGACTCTGCTGCTAGGTTTATTGAGTCCCCTTACATTCCAAGTGACTAAGTTAACTCTCATTGGTAAGTTAAGCTTAGATTTCTCCCTCTGATCCTGCCACCTCCTACTTCTTCATTCAAACAGGACTTTAAATTCTTTAATTCATTCTTCCCAATGCCTCTGCTTTTTGAAGTTGAGTTTGTCTTTGCTTGACCCTTTTTATCCAAAACAGATTTCCTCTCATCAATTCTCATAAGGAGCTCTAAAATTTCTTTTTCAAAACCTTCGAAAGCAACCCCGTAAGTGTTACTTAGTTCCAATATGTGGGAATTGACCCAATTAGAAGTGTTTGATTCAGCTTCTTCTTGGGTGAAAGGGGTTTGGATATTCACTGGTTCTGCATCATGGATCTGCTGGATTTGAAGGTCTCCTTCTGATCTTTGCATGTTGTGGGCCCCTGTACCTTCCTCTTCTCTTTCTGTTTGAATTTCATTACAGCCTTCTTTCCTCCCGTCGGCTACATCCTCTGGACACAAGTTAATTTTTTCCCCTTCGTTCACCTCCTCCGGCAAGTTTGGTGTGCTGCGTGTCTCGGCCATGGGTATCCATCCTTCGAAGGCTTTAAGGAACTTAGAAGCTAATTCCTTGAGTTCATTTAAACCTTCAGTCGTGCTTACATGCTCCTCACGTGACACCACAATCTTTTGGTTGGGTTCTTTTGGAATAGAGTTTGGGCTTTTTAAAGTTGAAAGCATTGGGCCTTTACCTTTACCCACAGGAGGCAGGCCCAAGTTCAGATTTGAATTTTCTGAAAATTCACGTGTTTGCAGTAACAGCACATGGTTTAGAACTGCCACCTGCAGGGTTTTCTCCATTACCCTGCGTGTAAAGACTCGAAGGCTGATAATCTTGACCTTTGTCTTCTTCAACACTGATTCTTGCTGGCGACTCTGTCCAAATTTGCATGGAGAAGGTGATTCTGGCACTAACAATGGTTACCTCCTTAGGTATTTTAGACCCATCACCTCGGACTCTGATTCTTGCCCATTTGAGGTGGTTACGGAGTTTCGTCTCCTCCTCCGTCTCGACCCAGCCCCCAATGGAGTCTCCAATGACCTTGAATATTTTTTCCGACCAGAGATGGAGAGGAAGTCCCACAATCCTGGTCCAGATTGTGTTGGGTCTGTCTTTTCCTTCTATTGTTCCTACCATCGGGTTCCACCATACTAGCCGGAGCATGGACTCATTCCATGTCCAATCTCCTGCTATTACCTTCTCCGCTGTGGTTCGACTTGCAAATTCTACAAAAAACTTCCGTCTCCCATCTCATAAATGTTTAGCCCATGTGTTATCTTCCAAATCCTGTTCAACCATCTCCTAACATCAGATAGCGTGGGCAATTGGTTAGTCGTATTATCAAATTTCCCCACCAGACTTCTCTTTAGGACTTCACCAAAGGTGTTTGATTTGTCATCAATGTAGATAAGGCCCCCCCTTCATTAAGGATGCCACCACACTAGCTTCAGCTTCTTTATTGCTGGCCCATTTACTGCTTCTGAGAGCGTCTGCATATGGAATGTTGTTATCAACCAATCTGTGCAAATTTCTGTTTTCTTCAACCTTCCTTACAGCAATGAATCTTCCCACTTTATCTGCAATAGCCCCCCAGCCTGAGTTGAACATTAGCTCCGGGATAATAATGACAGACCTTCTTCTTCCTCTCACATTGATCAAGCTGATGTACCTACCGAATTTGTTGTAATTTCTGGCACAAAAAATTTCTGCCCTATCCTCTGATTTCCTCCATCTCTTAACCACGTTCCCTTTTGTTTTCGAAGCTTCCCGCAAAACTTGAGAGATCCAGATCATAGATTGTCTACTGAAAGAAGTTCTGCTATCCCCTTGAGTCGTTCGATGTCAAAAGATTTAAAACCTAACGTGAAATAAATACAATCTTCCATTGATGAAGAAGGTTTGTGAAAAAGAAAAAAAGTAAAGAAAAGAGAGTTTCCAGCGATCGGAAGGATCACCAGAGGTTGGGTCAGGGTGGATCCCCTCCAAGGAAGTAGGAGAGAGAAAAAACACAGTAACTGTGCCTGGGAGCATTTTGGCAATCAAGAGCTAGTACTAAGTCGCTAGTACTAAGAAAAGAGAGTTTCCGGTGATCGGAAGGATCACCAGAGGTTGGGTCAGGGTGGATCTCCTTCTAGGAAGTAGGAGAGAGAAAAAACTCAGTAACTGTGCCTGGGAGCATTTTGACAATTGATTTTTCACTTTATCATAAAAAAAATCAATTTCTTTGTTCATATATTTGTCATTCAGGTTTATAATTATTAGCCTTGGACTAAAAGCCCCAACGGACCTTAGAGCTTTTTTGCGCTTTTCGCCTTTGATAACACTGTCGACAACATACTCTTAATTAACACTTCCTTCCCCCAATAGATAAATATCTCTTTTGTCAGCCTGCATGTCTCTTTTCAACCCTTTCTACAATCGGTTTCCAAGCTGCCAGATCCTTATTAGCGGCGCCTAGAGGTAAACCAAGATAAGTAGTAGGAAGAACCCCCAATCTTGCAATTCAACACTTCTGTTAAGACCCCAATATTTTCCACCTCACCAATTGGATGATCTCACATTTTCTAAGGTTGATTTTTAAACAGACACCACCTGGAACCAAATGAACAATTGCCTCGAGAACTCCAACTGAGCTCATCCGCATCACAAAACACTAAAGTATCATCGCCAAATAGGAGATGTGACACCCTCACATTACATTGTCTGCAAATCGATGCAGAAAATCCTCTCAAGTAACCTCCTACCACAGTTTTATCCATCATCTTGCTCAAAGCCTCCACCACTAATATGAACAACATAGGGGACAAAGGGTCTCCTTGTCGCACTCCTCTTGAACTACCCAAGAAACCACACAACTTTCCGTTCACAAGGACCGAAACCCTAACAGTTGAAATGCAATATTTGATCTACTTTCTCCATCTTGCACCGAAACCCATCTTCAACATAATGAAATCCAGAAATTCACAATTAACATGATCATAGGCTTTCCCATCTTGCACCAATTCTTTTAAGTGCATTCATATATAAGCTAACAACAAAGTCAAACTTATTTTAAGGGCATCATGTTTAGCGTGAGAGGAGAAAGGAAAAGAAAACATTAGAAGAAAGAGAAAGAGACAAAAACAATTTTTTCTTCTTATCTAAGTAGCTCTAGAACTAATTTTGAGTTCATGTATTTTTTGTTGCTTTCTTTAATTTTTTCACCTAATAACTGAAAGCCCTTTCTATGAATTTAAGATTTTCTTTTAGGAATTTTAGATAGAAATTTAAGAGAAGTGTCAACATTAGGCGCCTACTTTCTTGTGTTTTTGGAATCTTTATCCTTTCTCCTTATTCTGGTTGTGGATTACCGAGTGACATGAATCAAATGCATTTTAACTAAATTATTGTTAATTACTTTATGAAATTTTCCTTGCCCAAGATAAAAAAGTTCGCAAATTATGTTTCAATAAAACTCTATTCTTTACTTGACATTTTAATGAATCGTCATAAAATGTTTCTCCATCATATTATACTTTAGATGCAAATTTAATTTTTTTCATCTTATTTGATTTTCCTCTTATTATGAAGAGTCTTGGTCCTTAACTAAATTTGCGTTGGGTTTTATACATGGTTTTCTAATTCAAATGATATATACTGATTTAAATTGGCTTTTTCATATTTAACCTAAAATGTTTCTCATCAAATTCATTCCATCAAATAATTTTATACATGATGTTATGGTATTAGTATTCAATCATATTTTGATTCTTTCTTCATGACCACGCAAAGTGTGGCAAGTACACTTCTGATCACTCCTTAATAAACAACAGAGGACATACTCCGAAAGCCATAGGACGGATTGCACATTGCACTTTGCAAATCCTAGCATCTAAAGTTTATATGCTAACAGGACTTCATGTCCGATAATATCATACTGCTTATCTTAGCTTTCCTATTACCTCCATGAGAGCAAACAAGTATTTGAATTGGTTTTAAACTTTGTAAGAAATCTGAAAGGCACATAATATATCCATATGAATATAGATCTCACCTTAACCCTAGTTTGAGGTATGATTAGATCTGGTTTTTTCAAATCAGAAAGATCTAAGCCTTCTTCCTTCAAGATTTCAACAGTTGGCCTCCAGCTTATCCTTTTGATAATATTTAATCTACT
This sequence comes from Solanum stenotomum, assembly GCF_019186545.1. Taxonomy (NCBI): domain Eukaryota; kingdom Viridiplantae; phylum Streptophyta; class Magnoliopsida; order Solanales; family Solanaceae; genus Solanum; species Solanum stenotomum. The sequence continues at coordinate 55,303,339 of NC_064290.1, forward strand.
CAAGCAATCCATTATCTGGTGCTGGTACATCTGCACCCAAGCAGCTGATGAAGCTATTACAGCTAAATCTCCAAAGATATCAACAATAAGGCCTGATAGTCTGTCATCCAGTAATATTTGTAACATGTAAATATCAAATTTCTTGCAATTGAAGTAAATGAATGACATTTTCGAGCACGTAGGATAATTGAAATTATTATTGAAAACAATGCGAGACATTAACAACCTCCATATAAACTTGACATATGTATTTCTAACACATGTTTTTTTCCCTAAAGGCATCTATCATGCTTTGGCTCTACGAATTTTGCTTCAATATGAATAACTAACTTTCCTAATTTTTTATTATTATTTTTTATAACAAGGAAAACCCGCAGCCGCACCCAAACCGCACAGGGTAAAACTCCCGCTCCTATGCAATAGCTCGCAAACCAATAGGAGAGGTAACCCGCACTAGGCATGCCCAGTGCGACGAGCTCGACCCAAAAGGCAAACCCCTTGCTTTCGCGGGCAAGGGGCTTCGAACTTGAGACCTCCAACATGATAACTAACTTTCCTAATTTTAACTCCTATAACTAACTTTCCTAATTTTCAAGGGTTGACTAATTCTTTCCAAGTAAGAAATAGCTATCACAATCATTTATTAGTTAGCTAGCAGTCCTCCCTCTCCTTCTCCACCATTTCGCCCCTCGCATTTTTTATTTTACTTTGTTTTGTTGGAATTGTCCCTGTTTTTTTATAGAATGGTTACATCAACCAAGTACCATAGTCCCTAATCAGTACTCGTTGAAAAGCATTACGGCTAAGGTTAATATTCCAACAGAGCAAGAAACACTAATAAACAAGGTCATGATTTAAGGTATTCAGCTGTTAAGCATGTGAGTACTCCTCCTTCTAAGTCCATTGTGCAATTATCCAAAAATATCATCTACGTAGACATAATGAAATGATCTTTAGTAACAATATAAGGTCAATAAATAAGAAGTGACACAATTCGGGAGAGTGATGATTATACCTATCTCCTTCGCTATTAACAAGACGATATGCATTTGTATGAGCAGAAGGAAGCCCTAGATTTTGACGCAACATAGCAGCTGCAGCAATTCTTGTTTCCAGTAGCTTATCTGGATTAAGCGCAGAAGAAGGGTCTCTGCACCATTTTAGACCAATGAAGGTGGTGAATATTCATATAATGTACTAGCTAGAGGTTGCAACGAAAAAAGGGTCAAATAGTACTGTGCAGTTTCCTCTTCTAGCTGCATGAGACGGACACGGAACATAGAAGTAGAATTGTAAAAACCCCAGCCAATAGGTTTCTCTGAGCCATCAGCAACAAGGACAATATCGCCAGTGGTGGGTGGTGGTCTACCAATTACTCTATCAACAGCACCACTGTAAACCATTGGACTTCCATCCTTAAATAGTTGTGTCTTTCCCTTTTTAAGCACTACTTTTGCAACACCTGCAGAACCAATTTAATCAGATTAGATGCAATTGTATCCTAGTAATTCCTTTGGTTTTTAAGTACTTCCGTTCAGACCTGCAGGGTGATTAGAGGCAATTTCCTGAAGGGTAGGGGTTGACGGTGATGACGCAACAGATAGAGACCTGAGCATGAGGCGGCCAGTGAGAAGCATAATAGCCGTAGCACAGTCGACGACCCGACTGCAATTGATAGGGCTCCATCTTCCTTTATCCTGAATTCAAACGGCCCAATTGACCTCTTGCTTGGTCTTGGATATATATGAGAAAAAACTCAAAATAATCTCTTGTTTTTTGGATTAAGATTTAGGTCATTTTTTAATGTTCACATATAGCACTAATAATTTTTTATGTTTGTAATATTAGTGTATTTTTTGTCTTCCTTCCAACTTTTGCCTATCTTTTAAAAATGGTCTTATGGAGTTATGTACTTGAACGAGTTTATTTTGTAGATCATTTTATTTAACCCTTTATCAATTAAATTTTTAAAATTCAATAAAACACAATTTATTAAACTCCTCGACCATTGACCAAGACACCAAGTTTATGTGGCATCAAAATGGATGAGTTGGCAAAAGTGTGTGAATTCACGCACGTGAAGGCGAGTGACTATCCTATTTAAGTTTTAAAAATATTGAAAGAATAAAATAATAGAACTTTTAAAAAAAATCAATTTAAAAACTCCTTCTTCACCCACTCTACCTCCATTTTCAATCATCTCTATCCCTGCTTGACCCCTTTTTCTTTCTTCTCCACGCTCTTGTCATCTTCTTTAACGAATTTTGGCATTGACACATTCTTGAAGGAGGAAATGAAAATGATAAGGGTGTGCAGTGGAGATGAAGACGAGTAAGAGAGAGTAAAGGTGGTCGTCGGCAGGCAGCAAGAGCCACAACGGCGACGGCGATGGTGGCTTTAGATTTTGGTTGTTTGTGGGAATGAGGAGATGATGTACGGAGTTTCAAACTTTATTTTAAAGAACAAATTTAAAAAAATATTATTTTATCTTTTTATCAAATAATTTTGGATAATAATTTTTAAAATTAGTTAATAAGGATAATTATGACATGTCATTAATTTAGGTGACATGGATTTGACATATCATTCATTTGAGGGCGAGTGAACTACACACATGATAAGTGGGGTTTAAAAATCTTCTTTTGATTAAGTCAAGGGTTTAGTTGATAAATAATTAAGTAAAAGAGCCCATAATACAAACACATACAAGTTAAGGGTCCCCTAGACCATTTCGCCTTTTAACATTGATTTAAGAAAAAAAGATGAATATACCCCCGAATTATCATAAATGATATACATATACCTTCTTTATAGTACAAATTTTACTTTTCTTGCAAAATCATATGTCAAGGTGTTCTTAGTTTAACTGCAATAGTATTCCTACTGAATAGAACAGGGTGTTCTTCTCACCTTCGCTACATGGAGTTATTATTTTTATTAAATACATAGAAAGACGATTGAACATGTCATACAAAAAATTGTGGACAAAATCAACATTAAAAAAATAGGCAAAAATTTGGAGGAGAACCACAAAGATTTTTAAAATGTTGATTGATTTGAACTCTTCATTAAAAAACTTTACAATATATAAAATTGTTATTTACTAAAAAATTTTCAAATAATTGTCATTTAATTATGTTAAATTAGGTCTTGGGCCTAACTCACCCCAAAATCTAGCTCAAAGGGAGGAGGATTGCACAAGCCTTATAAGGAGTCCACCCATCTCATTAACCACCGATGTGGGACTTTTGTCATTCTTTAACACCCCACCTCACGCCCAGTGCTTAGCATCTGGTGCATGGGCAATTTTTTATTTTGGGGGCCCCAACATTGGGTGAGATGAGCCCTGCTCTGATATCATGTTAAATTAGGTTTTGGGCCTAACTCACACCCTAAAAGCTAGCTCAAAGGGAGGAGGATTGTCCAAGCCTTATAAGGAGTCCACCCATCTCATTAACCACCGATGTGGAACTTTTGTCATTCTTTAACAAATTATTATCATGATATTTAAGACTTTGAAATTAATTAAAATTATACCTATTAAATTTTTACTTTTATTTATAATAGGTAAGAACTCCTAAGTCCTAATATTTAGTACTTTGAACTTAACTAAATTTTGCATTTTACATCGTTCCTTATTGAAACTAATAAATTAAAAGTCGTAATATTAAAGACTTTAAAATCAATAATTTATATCATTTAAAGCTTATTTAACTTATGATAAACAAAATAAAAGAATTAAAAATATTTTAAAAGAGGTTCACATTTTTTTAAAATAACTTTTGAACCTTTTAATATAACATTTATTTTATTATCAATTATTTTCTTAAAAATATGTTTTTACTTTTCTTATATATAACTTATTGATTAATGTGAATCACACATACAAAAAATTGTATACTAAACTAATTTATTTTAAAAACTCAATCTAAACACTCGAAGAGTACTTTGTATAGGTTGGTGATCACGAAGCTAGTTTATTCTGTGGCTTATTATATGACTAGATAAGGGTGCCCGTGCAAGGCACGGGCAATATTAATCAGTCCTACGTGGCCATTTTTGATTGGTTTGGTGGTATTTGAGAGCAAAAAAAAAGTGCTAAAAGAAAGAAATATTAATTAGCCCTACGTGGCCATTTTTTATTGGTTTGGTAGCATTTGAGAGCAAAAAAAAGTGCTAAAAGAAAGAAATATTAATTAGCCCTACGTGGCCATTTTTGATAGGTTTGGTAGTATTGGTAGGAGCTCTTTTAAGGAAGGAAATGACGGGAATACCCTTGGTAGTCCAAGGGAACCACCACTTATATAGTATGATGAAAAAAAAATAAAAATATATATATATATATAGTATGAAGTATGATGATGATATATAGTAAGTTGGTAGTCCAAGGGAACCACGACTTATATAGTATGATAGGAGCTCTTTTAAGGAAGGAAATGACGGGAATACCCTTGGTAGTCCAAGGGAACCACCACTTATATAGTATGATGAAAAAAAAATAAAAATATATATATATATATAGTATGAAGTATGATGATGATATATAGTAAGTTGGTAGTCCAAGGGAACCACGACTTATATAGTATGATAGGAGCTCTTTTAAGGAAGGAAATGACGGGAATACCCTTGGTAGTCCAAGGGAACCACCACTTATATAGTATGATGAAAAAAAAATAAAAATATATATATATATATAGTATGAAGTATGATGATGATATATAGTAAGTTGGTAGTCCAAGGGAACCACGACTTATATAGTATGATAGGAGCTCTTTTAAGGAAGGAAA